>NW_028270164.1:7415688-7719127 GCF_037043375.1 Chiloscyllium plagiosum
TCAGGTGAATTGGCCATTCTAAACTGCCCATAGTGTTAGGTACATTAGCCAGAGGGAAGTGGGTCTGGGTGGGTTACTCTTTGTAGAGTCGGTGTGGACTGGTTGGGCTGAAGGGCCAGTTTCCACACTGTAGGGAATCTAATCTAAACAACACTTCCCTTGTAATTGTCTCCAATACTTAAAATCCAAGGAATGTTTGAAGCCCAATTGTGTCTTATTGGTGCTACTGGAATCTTTGAGTCTTTAGAGAGTATGGTCAAATCCATGCCTCTGACATAATAGATTCCTGATGAAGAGATTATGCCGAAAACGTCGACTCTCCTGCTCCTCAGATCTACCTGACCGGCTGTACTTTTCCAGCACCAAACGTTTCGATTCTGATCTCCAGCGTCTGCAGTTCTCACTTTCTCACAGTAAATGCTGAACCAGTTGTAGTAAACTAACCATCACCAAAAGATTATTAATAGTGTGCCCCTTCAAGGAGGGCAAGTTTGACCATTTCACCCATGGGGCTTTGTTCCCGAGGTAAAACTCTCTCTCACTCTGCCTCTTTCTTTTTCGGTGCCTTGCACTGGGAGAGTGGTGGTGACCATGAACTCCCAAGTTAATCCTGCTCTAAGATCATCTTCATTGATGATATGCATCCAAATTGTGAGACTCTTCAGAAAGATTTATCTTTGCCTACCTTGATAATTTTATGATCCGCCTTTTCCATCAACATCAGACTTTCTAAACCATATCTTATTTTTCTGCACCTAAGTGGTCTCTCAGCCCAGCATGGTGTTGTCTTGGCCCAGTGTGGAGTCTTCTCGGCTTGGCCTGGGCTCGGCATTGACATTTGGACTCAAGGTGAGTGATCTCCTGGCCTGGTGACCCATGAGGTGAAGCTTGGTGCAGTCTAGAGTCAAGGGCCAGTGCAAACTGGAGGCTAGGTACCAGCATGGACTGGGTCAGAGAACCACTGTACTGAACATCTTTTTTCTCCATTTTATAATGCATTATGAAAGTCTGCAACACTGGATATTTTAATTCTCTATTTTTCTAAGGAGTGTAACTGAAGAAGCTGTACCTAGGGACATTTGTACCTAACATGGCACCATAGCAGCAACTTGTACACTTTTCACTGTACTCATTTGAGTACATGTGACAATAAAGTTAATTCTAATTCTAATGCTAATTCAATTAGAACAGATTTTTTTTTGGTCTCAGATTTTTCTCGCACCTTTTCATTGGTTGTGGGACTTGTCCGAGATGTTTCCTTTATTCACCTCAAAAACCACAACACTGCATCCTCAATCCTTAACTGCATTTCTTTAATCAACATTTACCTCTGAATGTCAAAATTGGTGTGATGCAGCATTTAAGGATTGTCTGCTTTGTTTCCATAGCGCATCTTGCACTGACCATCATCTGTGTCTAGATTAGAGTGGCGCTGGAAAAGCACAGCAGGTCAGGCAGCATCCGAGGAGCAGAAAAATCGATGTTTCGGGTTTTTACCTGACCGCAACCTGTGCCATTTTTCAATCTTTCACTTTATTTCTTGATCACATTTTCTGTCTGATTTTAACATCGTTCCAAGCTAACAGAGTTTGTCTCCTGTTTGATCTTTTCATTCTTCACTCTGATCTTAGATTCAGTTATCTTTTATATATCTTACATCCTATTTTTCAAAACTATAAAGCATTCTGTTAATTTATGCTCAGTCTTTTCTTCTCACTTTCATTCACTCCTCTAGACAAATTATTTTGCAGAGTCAGCAATAGTAATGGGTGTCATTCGCTATAAACCAACACATACACACACAGACACAAACACATTCACCTAAAGACACTCAAAGGCAGACAAATACACAAAGATACAAAAACACAACACAGACGTAACTCACACACACTAACACACATCCAAAATCTCTGTGAGTCAATGCATCCTTTATTCTTGGATTTATTACTTTGAATTATAACTGTGCTTTTATTTATTTACTCTTCATGAATATAAGTTGATTGTGCTGAAGTTCTGTGAGCTGTCTCATGCTGGTAGATTGGACATTGAAGAAGTACATGGCACCATAATTGAAGATCTGCCTTATGGCAGGAAGACAAGGTGGCAAGATAGCAATCAAGTCACAGATTATATACTAGAGATCTGAGACTGTTGGAACAGTGGAATGTAATCAAAAAGATGAGGGACTTAGTGAAAAGTTCACAGATAGCTGCCTGGGTTTCTTTTTTAATAAGACATAGTGTTAATGGAGACCTGAAACATTAATTAAAACACAGATATTGCTGGAGAAACTGAGCTGTCAAGTGACCTGGACCTGTGTTCTGAAGAAAGGTCACTAAACTCAAAAAGTTAACACTGTTCTCTCTGCACAGACACTGCCAGATCTGCTATATTCTTCCAATGTAGTGACTGGAACCTGATGGATCTCATCGACTACGAGATCCTTGATTGGGTTATTAACCTGGGTCAATCAGGAAGCCCTGGCTGACAGATATAAACAGGAAATTAAATTGAATAAAGATTCATACACCTTGTGTCTCTCACTGTGTCTCACACCTGCACACACACAACATGGGGGCTGGGGAATAAATAAACAAAAAAAAATTTAAAAAAACAGGGTTTCCGAGGTTCTGAAAAAAAGCAGGAAATTGCATTACCCTTTGATGTGAAGGGCACTGCTTGTCACTGGCCACTTGATTGTTTCTTTTCTTCCTGGTGGTGAAAACTGAATTAAAATTTGTACACCTTGTGTCTCTCACTGTGTCTCACACCTGCATCCACACAACATGGGTGCTGTGGAAAAATAAGCACTACTGCAGTAAAACAAAAGAAAAAAGAAAAAAAAAATTTTAAAAATTAAACAGGAAATTAAAATAAACACTACTGCTCTTTGGCAGTGTGGGGGTTTATAAGGGGAACAAAAACCAGAAATGAACAGGGGATTTCGAATCTCCTCAGATCAGGGACTGACTCTGGGTGACTGGTCACAGTCAGTGTACTGTGCAGAAGTAAATAAAGGGTGACTTGCTGACAGGATATTGGCCCCTGTGTAGTTATTTCATCAAGTAATTTCTGTTTTTTGTTTGCTTCTTTCAGAATAACCTTGAAAAAGGGAAGCTAGACAGAATATATCAGATGGTGACCTCAAAAAGAACAGTGATGCAATTACAAACAAATCAGTTGGGCCTAAACAAAGTATGGCATGGTCATAGACAGGAAAGGGATATAAAGTAAAGGGATATAAACTGTAAAGTACAAAGTAAAAGGGTATAAAGTAAAAGGGTATAGCTGCCTCATCCTTTTCCATCGTTAAGGTATTGCAAAGTATTAATTGAGGACTGCCTTGCAGCTCCCCACACAGATTGCCTTTATCATCCCTAAAGTCACCTACACTGACTCTAATTATTCTCTTGCTCTTTGTACATTTTTAAAATTCCCATTGGATTTTCCTTTATTCCGCCCACAAATACCTTTTCATGCACTCTTTGTTTTCCTAATTTGCTTTTCACTGTTCCCCTCTCCTCTTGGAAGTCTACTACACCGAACCCTTGATCAGTATAGGACAGCATGATGGCTCAGTGGTTATCACTGCTCATGGCGCCAGGGGCCCGGGTTTGACTCCACCATCGAGCAACTGTGCAAACTCTACACAGATATTCTCCCTGCATCTGCATGGGTTTCCTCCGGGTGCTCCAGTTTCCTCCCACAGTCCAACGATGTGCAGGTTAGGGTGTACTGGCCATGCTAAATTACCCATAGTGTCCAGGGATGTGCAGGCTAGGTGGGTTAGCCATGGGGAGTGCAGGGTTACAGGGATAGGGTGGGGGTGGGCCACTGTTCAGAGGGTTGGTGTGGACTTGGGCTAAACGGCCTGCTTCCACACAGTAGGAATTCTATGCCATTAGCTTTATTTCTTCTAAATTCTAAGCCAATTGTCACTGAGATTCATGAGTCTTGGTCCCCCATTTGTGGAAATTTGTGCTGCTCTGTTGTTATTTCCTCCTTCATTACCCCCTCCCCCACCCCCATTCCTGTAATACAGTCTTCTCTGCAAGCAACTGCTCCCAGTCCACCGAGGGTCAACTCATACCTCGGACATCAGAATGATACCAGGACCAAACAGGTTAACTTACAGGAACTGCATGGACAAAGCCATGATCATTGAAGATTGAAGGCTGACCTAATGGAGGTGTTTAGCACACTGAAAAGAATTTACAGGGTAGTTATAGGAATTATTCTTCCTGAATGAGAGTTCAGAACATACTGGACCAGTTAGGAATGACATCAGGCAGCAGATCGTCACACAAGGGGCAATGATACCTGAAAATCTCCATCTTGAAATGATGTTGAGGATGGGGAATCAAATGAAAATTTTATAACTGAGATTGATAGTTTTCTTTGCAAAAGCATAACACTACAGATGTTGGAAATCTTAAATAGAATTAAAAGAAGGTCTGAAAGCATTAATGGAGAAAGAAACCAAGTTAATGTTTCAGCTTAATGACCTTCCACAGATAGATTGTTGTTAAGAAAGAATATGGAATCTGGATTGATACAGAATTGGGACACAGGTCAGTTGTGAACTATTGAATGATGGATTGGGTCGAAAAAGCTGAATGGTCAATTCTCTTTGAAGGAAGATAGATCAGCTTTCAATCTTCTATGATGATCGGCGCATGAGCTTTGTCTGTGCAGTTCCTGTAGGCTAACCAGTTTAGTCCTGGTATCATTCTGATGTCTTCGGGCATTGTCCTGGGAAGATAAGAGCAGGAGTAGACTATTCAGCCCCTCGAGCCTGTTTCACAATTTAATATGATCATGGCTGAACTTATGGCCTAACTTCACATGCCTGACTTTAGCCCATATCGCTAGCTGAATAAAACTATCTCAGGTATAACAATTCAATTAGCATCAACTGTCATTTGAGAAAGAATGCTCTAAAGCTACACTACTATTTGCTTGTGGGAGTGCTTTCCAATATCTCGCCTGAATGGCCTTAATACTTAACCTATGCTCTTGGTGTTAGAATCTTCAACCAGCAGAAATGGTTGATCTAGCCTGTCTTTCGCTGTTAATATCCTGACGACCTTGATTTGTTGACCTCTTAACCTTTTAAATGGTAGTGAATAACCTCTCCTCATAAGGTAACCCCTGAATTTCAGTTATCATCCTCGTAAGCCTGCATTGATCTCCCTTCAGGACCTAGGCTGAGCTATGTTTTGTTGCAATTACACACAAGCCGATATTTAATTCAGTGCTGGTTTAGAGACCGCACATTGAGTAATTTAATTTGTCCACCAGCATTTGTTAGTTGCACAGGTTTACACAAGCCAATTTCTTTTTCCCTGACTGCACAATAAATGAGCCCGTGCAGCTCTAAATTATTGAGCCCGTTCCAAGTGAAACAGGGTCTTCAGTCAAATGGAGCAGAACAACAATGGTATCTCTGTGTCACTCAAACACCAGGGAATCCAGAGCTTCTTTTAGTCAAGCATGACCCCCCTCACATTAATAAAAGTAGTACCACTGTCCCACAGAGGTTCAGAAATATCTATGCTCTTCTCGAGAGGTAAGCACTTTACAGCACTTTCATATTACAGTCCTGAAACAAGATTTAATCACTGCAGTTCTGAAGATTTGGCACTGGACTCAAATTATTAACTGCTTTCTTTCCAGCTGCATGACCTGCTGAGTTTCTCCAGCAATTCCTGGTTGTTTGTTTCAGATCTTCAGCATCTGCAATTCTTTGTTTTAATGTAATCTTTGAATCAAATATTGGTGAATAGTGCCTCTGCAAGTTCAACACAGCTCTTAGGGCACCTATTCCTCTAATTTGATGGCAGGGTAGATTAGGGAGCCCTCTGGCTTTCCTTATTAATCTCAAATCCAGGCGATCTCCTGTGGCCTTTCTCAATGTGAAACGATCAATGGAAACAATTGATGAACCTTCGAATGGCACACAGTTTCAAGAAAATATGTCTGTTGTTAAATAAAATCCATCCTCAGCTATTCCTGGATGTCTTGTTTGCGCTTCACCAGTCACTTAGAGGTGGGACAGAACCACCTTCCCGCGTGGTCGGGTACAACAGAGTACTTGCTTGGCCACTTCAGTAAGATAAGAGTTAGAATCCCTACAGGGCAGAAAGAGGCCATTCAGCCCATTAAGTCCTCACTGACCCTTCGAAAAGCATCCCACCTAGACTCAGCCCCCACCTTATCCCCACACCTAGAACAGGCATCCTGGACACTATGGGCAATTTAACCTGACCAACACACCTAACCTGTCTATGTGAGGAAACCCCTGCAGACACGGAGGGAATGTGTAAACCCCACATGGGCAGTCACCTGAGACTGAAGTTAGACCCAGGTCTCTGGCACTGTGAAGCAGTAGTGCTAACCACTGAGCCACTGTACCACCTAAAATTTAAGCACAACATCTCTTTTTGTGAAGCCAAAAAGCAGAAAACTTAATTGGCCCCATTCAAGTTTTTTTTTTAAAAATGCATTTGCTAAGAATATTGATTCTCATTTCAAAATTCCTTTTCTAATTTATTCTTTCAAAACAGGTATCACTGACAAAGCCAGCATTTTGATTTCACTTCTTTGCTACAATTGAATGGGTTATTGGCCATTTTCGAGACAGTCAACAGCTGCTAACTCGTGACCTTGGGTCATGGAGATACCCAGACAGAAGTAAGTGCTGGGAGGGTGGGGGTGTGGAGGATGGTGATGGGACTGGGGTTGAAGTGACGAATCAGCACCACCAAGGGGCAGGTGGGTACCTCTCAACATCTCTGCTTCTCTCAATGCCGTCTTCCCCAGTCAAGTACTGTGCCTCTGAGAAAGGGGAACCCACCACACTGTCCCCATTCCACCCAATCACTGCACCCATCCCTCACCTGCCCCTGGAACCTGTGAGTAAACCAGAACACTGCTTGCTTTTCTGAGTCCCCTTCCTGGTTAGGTTCCCACCCGCAGCAGACTCAGGCCCTTGAGTGAACCAAGAGAGAGTGGAATGGCGATATTTTCATTGAATCACTGATTCAGAGTCCCAGTGCTCCGGAGGAAATGGGTTCAAGCCCCACCTCAGCACCTTGTCAGATGCAAACTTCAAATAATAAATTGAAAAGACAAAGCTTGACTCTGTCTTGGTCACGTGAAAACATGATCAATTGTCATAAAACATCCTTCTGGTTCACTAATGTCCTTTCGGGAAGGGAATCTGCCATCCTTACTTGGTCTGGACTACATGAGACTCCAAACCCACTTTAATAAAATCATGAGGGGCATGGATAGGGTGAATAGTCAAGGTCTTATTTCTGGGTGTGGAGTCCAAAACTAGAGGGCATAGTTGAATGTGAAAGAGGAAAGATTTAAAAAGGACCTAAGGGGCAACTTTTTCACACAGAAGGAGGTGCGTGTATATGAGCTGTCGGAGGATGTGGTGGAGGCTGGTACAATTACAACATTTAAAAGGCACCTGGATGAGTATATGAATAGAAAAGGTTTAGAGGGATAGGAGCCAAATGCTGGCAAAGTATTATATATTATATTTTAATTTAGGATATCTGGTCAGCATGGATGAGTTGGACCGAAAGCTCTGTTTCCGTGCTGTACATCTCTATGACTCAATAACTCTAATAAAGTCAGCAAGGCTACAAGACTGTCTATTGGTTTTCCCAACTTGGACATAATCAGGGTGACATTGGGAAGCTCACAGAACCCAACCACCAACCTTTCACCCAATTAAATACCCCATCTAAACCCCCCACCTTGCTCCAATGGAGGGTTTAAACTCCCTTCTCCCACCTGGATCATTATGGTCACAAAGACAAAATAAATAGGCCAATGGATTTTTATTCTGCTTGTAACTAAATTGATTTACTTCATAGCTGGAGGCTGTTTAAGTTCAGAATGCACAGGAACTGTTCTCTCTTTTCAATGATTTATGTAAATTGACTGTAATCCCTAAAGTATGAAATTATTAGAGAAAAGTAAAGGTTTGAGTATAGAGCATAAAGGATGTCAGTTCAGTACTGTTATAACCACAGGTAAAATAAAACATCGCAGAGTCCAAATAAAATTAATTTTTATTTAGTGACATCTTGCTCAAGGTAACAATGAGAAATGGGAAGCGTTAAGGTGGCCGTAAAGTACCTCACAGCTCCTAACCAGTTTCTTGGCTGATTGTTCTGTTGTGCCAAGGCTTTTCAATGTGGTGACCCCGAAGAGGTCATCATCATTTTTCCCAATATTGACAGCTGTCTAGCCAAGTGATGAGGGAATTCGGGATGGCACAGAGGCTCAGTGGTTAGCATTGCTGCCTCACAGTTCCAGGAACCTGGATGCGATTCCACCCTCGGGTGACTGTCTGCATGGACTTTGCCAGCATTTGGCTCCTATCCCTCTAAACCCTTCCCTGTGTCTGCGTGGGTTTCCTCCGGGTTCTCCGGTTTCCTCCCACAATCCAAAGGTGTGCAGATCAGGTGGATGAGCCTTTGGAAATACAGGGGTAGAATCGGCCAAGGTAGGATACTCTTCAGAGGATCAGTGTAGACTTGATGGGCAGAATGGCCAGCTTCTGCACTGAAGGGATTCTATAAGCCTGTGAGTTATTCACTAGTTATAGCAGACAGTGGGCTGCCTTTTCTTCTGAGTCTGGTATCCAGGACACAAGACAGCTTCTGGCTCTCAACACTGTCCAAGGTGGAAGGATTGAAGCTCCGTGAATCTTTAACACCAGGTCAATTAATGGTCAGAAGGTGCCTTTGGAGATCAATGTCATGATGACAGGTGGGTTCTGAGGTTGAAAAAACCAATAGGAAGCACTGTAGAAATGACATACTGACATCCCTGCTTCCTGCAGTGGGACAGTGACCATCTAAGAGGTACCTCAGTGTGAGGGACAGTCTTAAAGTAGTGTTCTTGGTAAGGTTCATGTGCATGGGGGTAGTGACATGAAAGGTATGTAACATTTTGTGATTTGAGCCTCAAAATAGAGGCAGATGGATGTGTATCTGTCCTGTGAAGGTTTTTTCTTAAAAAAACTAGTGAGAAAGTGTTTTGGAACAGTGACCTATGTGCAGTGTGAGTTAGTTTGTGCAGCTTCCAAGCCTGGTGAGTTTGGATAGAAATCTTCAAGTTGTTAGAACAGAAAAGGTTAGGTCCACAGAATTGTGAAAAGTTGATGCCAAAGGAATCATAAAAATGTCTCTGCAGTTCAAAGAAGTATAACGAGAGAAGTAATTTAAGTAAAAACTTGGAATTGAGTGAGGAATGAAATTTCTCTGGAATCAAGTATCTGTGAAAAGATAGTGTGGGGAAACAGTTTGAACCTTTGCCTTGCTATTAGTATTAAGACATATAAAACTGATAGGTATATATGTATAGCTTTGTTTTTCTTTCTCTCTTTTGAGTAATAAACCTATGTTCTACTGTTAATGAACATTTTCTGCCTTGTGTCAATGTTTCTGTGAATAAAGGACAGCAAAAATTAAACATATGATCTACCAAGCCGAGTTTCATTCTGGGATCTGACTTGTTCAGGGATATCATCCACTGGGATCATCCTGGCCTTGACGCTGAACTTTTGGAAAATGCCGTTGGGTTGTAACCATGGATTACTGACAGAAAATTTCAGAACCATTCTCCTCTGGCCCTGTCACATAGAAACATAGAAAATAGGACCATTTGGCCCTTCAAGTCTGCACTACCACTCAATATGATCATGGTTAATCATGCAATCACAGTATCCCACTCCCGCCCTCTCTCCATACCCCTTAATCCCTTTAGCCGCATGTGCCATGTCCAGCTCCTTCTTGAATATATCTAATGAGCTAATCCAACAGGCTTCCTGTGGGAGAGACTTCCTCAGGTTCACAACCTCTGAGTGAAAAAATTCTTCCTCATCTCAGTCCTGAATGGCTTCCCCCTCATTCTTAGACTGTAACCCCTAGTTCTGGACTTCCCCACATCAGGAAGATTCTTCCTATATCTAGCCTGTCCAGTCCCATTAGGATTTTATATGTTTCTATGAGATCCCCCCCATCCTTCTAAATTCCAGTGAGTACAAGCCCAGTCGATCCAGTCTTTCCTCATATGTTTGTCCTGCCATCCCAGGGATCAGTCTGGTGAACCTTCGCCAGACTCCCTCAGGAGCAAGAATGTCCTTCTTCAGACTAGGAGACTGCACATAGTACTCAAGGTGTGGCAACTGCAGCAAGACATCCTTACTCTGATACTCAAATCCTATCGCTATAAAGGGCAACATGCCATTAGCTTTCCTCACTGCCTGCTGCACCTACATGCTGACCTTCAACATGACACCCAGGTCTTGTTGCACTTCACCTTTTCCTAAACTGCCACCTTTCAGATCATAATCTGTCTTCAGAAATCCTTCTCAATAAATGCACAACAAAGCCATTTCTGGGAGTACGGATATTCCCAACGGTGAAAAGTTTGGGAATCATTTTTAATTAGATGTTTTCTTTCAATCATCTTTGCACTTACTCAATCAATTGTATCAAATATAATGTACCAATGGTGCACTCACATTATCCTTCTACTGAAGAACTTCAAAACAATTTAAGTCGGAGTAGACAAATTAGTCCAAGGAAGGAGGAGAAAGTGAGGACTTGCAGATGCTGGAGATCAGAGCTAAAAAAGTGTTGCTGGAAAAGCGCAGTAGGTCAGGCAGCATCCAAGGAAAAGGAGAATCGATGTTTCGGGCATGAGCCCTTCTTCAGGAATGAGGAAAGTGTGTCCAGCAGGCTAAGATAAAAGGTAGGGAGGAGGGACTTGGGGGAGGGGCGTTGGAAATGCGATAGGTGGAAGGAGGTCAAGGTGAGGGTGATAGGCCAGAGTAGGGGTGGGGGCCTCCCTTGTCTGCCGGTTTGATAGTGAGGTTGGGGTTGGAACGGAGGGAGTGGAGGGCTGCACGTTCCGAGGGTGAGAGGTGGCAGGAGGTGGAACCGGGCGGTGCGGGGTTGTGGGACTATGAGGTTGGAGGCGGTGGATGGGAGATCCCCTGAGGTGATGGGCAGGAGGTAGAAAGGGGCGGTGCGGGGTTGTGGGACTATGAGGTTGGAGGCGGTGGCAGGAGGTAGTGCAGCCCTCCACTCCCTCCGTTCCAACCCCAATCTCACTATCAAACCGGCAGACAAAGGAGGCACAGTAGTAGTTTGGCGCACCGACCTTTACACCGTTGAGGCTAAACGCCAGCTCGCGGACACCTCCTCCTACTGCCCCCTTGACCATGACCCCACCTCCCACCACCAAACCATCATCTCCCAGACCATCCATAACCTCATCACCTCAGGGGATCTCCCATCCACTGCCTCCAACCTCATAGTCCCACAACCCCGCATCGCCCGTTTCTACCTCCTGCCCAAAATCCACAAACCTGACTGCCCCGGCCGACCCATTGTCTCAGCCTGCTCCTGCCCCACCGAATTCATTTCTGCATACCTCGACACGGTCCTGTCCCCCTTAGTTCAAGAACTCCCCACCTACGTTTGGGACACCACCCACGCCCTTCACCTCCTCCATGATTTTCGCTTCCCCGGTCCCCAACACCTTATCTTCACCATGGACATCCAGTCCCTGTACACCTCCATCCCCCATCACGAAGGACTCATAGCCCTCCGCTTCTTCCTTTCCCACCATACCAACCAGTACCCTTCCACTGACACCCTCCTTCGACTGACTGAACTGGTCCTCACCCTGAACAATTTCTCTTTCCAATCCTCCCACTTCCTCCAAACCAAAGGAGTAGCCATGGGCACCCACATGGGCCCCAGCTATGCCTGCCACTTCGTAGGATATGTGGAACAGTCCACCATCCGCAGCTACACTGGCACCACCCCCCACCTTTTCCTCCGCTACATCGATGACTGTATCGGCGCTGCCTCGTGCTCCCAGTTCATCCACTTTACCAACACCTTCCACTCCGACCTCAAATTCACCTGGACCATCTCAGACTCCTCTCTCCCCTTCCTAGACCTTTCCATTTCTGTCTCGGGCGACCGAATCAACACGGACATTTACTATAAACCGACCCCCACAGCTACCTAGACTGCATCTCCTCCCACCCTGCCCCCCTGTAAAAACGCCATCCCATATTCCCAATTCCTTCGTCTCCGCTGCATCTGCTCCCAGGAGGACCAGTTCCAATACCGTACAACCAAATGGCCTCCTTCTTCAAAGACCGCAATTTCCCCCCAGACGTGATCGAGGATGCACCGCATCTCCTCCACTTCCCACTCCTCTGCCCTTGAGCCTGCCCCTCCAATCGCCACCAGGACAGAACCCCACTGGTCCTCACCTACCACCCCACCAACATCCATATGCATCGTATCATCCGTCGTCATTTCCGCCACCTCCAAACGGACCCCACCACCAGGGATATATTTCCCTCCCCTCCCCTACCAGCGTTCCGAAAAGACCACTCCCTCCGTGACTCCCTCGTCAGGTCCACACCCCCCACCAACCCAACCTCCACTCCCGGCACCATCCCCTGCAACCGCAAGAAACGCAAAACTTGGGTCCACACCCCCCCCCCATTACTTCCTTCCAAGGCCCCAAGGGATCCTTCCATATCCACCACAAATTCACCTGCACCTTCACTCACATCAGTTACTGCATCCGCTGCACCCGATGTGGCCTCCTCTATATTGGGGAGAGAGGCCGCCTACTTGCAGAACGTTTCAGAGAACACCTCTGGGACACCCGGACCAATCAACCCAACCACCCCGTGGCTCAACACTTCAACTCCCCCTCCCACTCCACCAAGGACATGCAGGTCCTTGGACTTCTCCATCGCCAGACCATAGCAATACAACGGCTGGAGGAATAGTGCCTCATCTTCCTCCTAGGAACCTTCCAACCACAAGGGATGAATGCAGATTTCTCCAGTTTCCTCATTTCCCCTCCCCCCACCTTCCTAACCTGCAATCTTCTTCCTGACCTCTCCGTCCCACCCCTACTCCGGCCTATCACCCTCACCTTGACCTCCTTCCACCTATCGCATTTCCAACGCCCCTCCCCCAAGTCCCTCCTCCCTACCTTTTATCTTAGCCTGCTGGACACACTTTCCTCATTCCTGAAGAAGGGCTCATGCCCGAAACGTCAATTCTCCTGCTCCTTGGATGCTGCCTGACCTGCTGCGCTTTTCCAGCAACACATTTTCAGCTCTAGTCCAATGGAAGCCTACTCCACCATAGTTGACCTTCCAAGTTGGCTACACTTTTACACATATAATTCACTTCAACGTTAATTTCCTTAATTTCCAAAAAATCTATTGATCTCTGTTCTGATCTTGTATGTTGACTGAGTGAGCTTGCTCTGGCGAGTACTAAGTAACATTTGTACCACACAACTGACAAGCAATGGCCATTTCCAAAAGAAGAGAATCAAATGATCAGCCCTTGACATTCGATTGCATTACAATCATTGAATCTTCCACTGTTAACATCCTGTGGTTTACCATTGACCAGTACAGAACTGGACTAGCCATAAATCCTGTGGCTACAAGAGCAGATCAGAGGCTAGGATTTCTGCAGGGAGTAACTCTGCAGTGACTGCTCCCACAGTCTGTCCACCATCTACAAGACACTCACCAGGAGTGTAATGGATTACTCCCCACTTGCCTGGATGGGGGTAGCTCCAACAACACTCAAGAAGTTTGACACCATCCGGACAAAGCAGTCCACTTGTTTGCCCCACCACTTTCAACATTTGCTCAGATGCACACTAGCAGTGCTGTGAACCATCTACAACATACACTGCAGAAATTCACCACAGCTCCTTGGACAGCTATTTTCAATGCCATGACCACTACCATCTGGACAGGGCTGCAGACACATGGGAAGACCACCCCATGCAAGTTCCCTTCTAAATCATTTGCCATCCTCACTTGGAAATATATCCCCATTCCTTCCGTGTCGCTAGGTCAAAGTCCTGGAATTCCCTCCCCAGTGGCATTGTGGATTGATCAAACGCACATGGACTGCAGCAGTTCAAGAAGGTGCCTCACCACCACCTTCCTCATGATAGTTAGTGATGTGTAATAAATATTGGCCCAGCCAGTGACACTCATATCCTGTAAATGAACAGTAAAAGGTAATTGAGTAATGTGGTGAGAAGGTGGATAGTGGTTGAGGTTCATGCACTGGGCAGAGACAAGGCATTGAGTCTGATGATTGCAGAATTGAGAGACCACAACAATCAGGAAAGATTAATGTGTTTGGTGATCTTCATTCTGGGGAAGAAGCCTGTGGTGTGACCTTTTCTTTTATTCATTGGATGTGCGATGAGGGCTTTACTGTCTAGGCCTACATTTATTACCCATCCTTAATTGCCCAGAGGGCAGTTAAGAGTCAATGACACTGCAATGGGTCTGGAATCACCTCTAGGTCAGACCAGGTAAGGATGGCAGTTGCCTTCCCTAAAGGGCATTCATGAAGTCAGATGATCAAACTCTACCACTTATTGTGGCAGGATTCAAACCTATAGCCTCAGGTCTCTGGATTAACAGTTCATCAGTCATACCACTTGGCAATTGCCTTGACCTGATAGAGGGCTTTATGAAAGGCTTTGATAAGGTAGAGAAACTGTTTCCACTCATGGGGAGAAGCAAAACTAAATGATATAAATATAGGATAGTCACTGATGAAGCAATCTGAGAAACATCTGTACATGTAGAATGTTGAAAGCGCTACCATAAGCTGTAGTTGAGGTAAATAGGATACCTTTATGGGAATGCTAGATAAGTATATGCTGAGGGTTAGGGTTAGGGTCAAACCTTAATGCTGATAGGATAAGATAAAGACCACTAGAACAAAAACATGGATCAGTTGGGCAAAATGCCCCGCATCTGCATTAAAAATACAATACTGTATAATGTTTCTTATCCCCATCTCTTAAACCATTTTCAACTAAGAACAATTAGTACTGACAACAGCATCAATGGTGCCCACTTTCGCTCTCTCCCTGAACATTATATAATTAAATCAAAATAAAATGAAATGTTCCATAAATCCAAAGAGAAGGTATCAGAGAGTGATTATGGTAAGAAGTGTTGTCAGGAGACTGTATTACTCCCATAATTAGATTGATCTTTTAATTATACTGATGTATCATCTCCAAATCTATCGTTTAATTATTCCTATTATATTTCTTTTTATAGATGAACTCATTAAAATACTACTTTGTCTAAAATTCTTTCCCCTCTTTCAATTCTGTGCTTGAATAATTCCTCAGTTCGTTTTTCTTATACTAAAGGGAGGAAGAGTTTACAAAACGTGCAGAGAAATCAATGTCACTCCGCCAACACCATTTTGGCTGTAGTTATAACTGGCCAAAAACCAAACAAATGCTCATTAATTCCCTCTATTTAAAAAAAAAGTATTTCTCAGAGTATATACTTTATTGCCATCTATTATCCAGTCACCACTCTGGTTGGGCTCTGCAAATTTTTGTTTTCCATTGCATATTCACAAATTGTCCATGAACTCTCTCCAGCATGAGAGATCTCCGTTGACGTGATTCATAAACAGCAAGAATTTATATTTATACACCACCTGGCGTGTATTAAAATACCCCAAGGTGAGTGTGTTTAAGCAAAATTAGACACCAAACTGGTTATGCTGATAAAATCTTGATAAAATCAGTACATTTTTAGGATTCTCTTAAAGGAATCGAGAAAAGCAACAAGGTTTCGGAAGGGAATTCCACAGCTTTGGGTCCCAACTAGCTGAAGGCTTGACCACCAGCAATTAAAATTTATCACGATCAAGAGACCAAACTTCGCGAAACAACGATACTTCACAGGGTTTTGAGAGTGCGACAGGAGTTCACTGAGATAGGGAAGGATCCAACCCTATGGGAATTTGAAAGCAAGGACCAGAAAAGTAAATGAAGGCATTGATTCATGGGGTGTCAAGCCTGGTCAGTGAGCAGAGGGATAATGAATGAACCCAACTTAGTGCGAGTAAGGACTCAATCCACAGAATTGTACATGACGCCATGTTGGTAGAGAGTCGAAAATGGGAGACCAGCCAAGAATTCCTAAATGACTAAAAGTTTTGTTTTTGCTTCAAGGGAGTAAATACAAATCACCTGACCTTCTTATCAAGGTTCTGAGACATCTTAAGACAGTATATTTGGATCGACTCAGGCTTGGAGGGCCGAAGGGCCTGTTCCTGGGCTGTAAATTTTCTTTGTTCTTTGTTCTTAAGCTAGAGTACATGTTTGTTACCCAGAGTGAAAGTTATCAGGAAGGTACTTCTTCACTGAATGCAGCGAGATGAAAGATTAATTTGTTGTGTGGTATGAATTTTGTGAAGATTGTTGGCTATTTTTCCCTCAAATGGTGCCAATGAAACATCAATGATTAGATTACTTACAGTGTGGAAACAGGCCCTTCAGCCCAACAAGTCCACACCGACCCGCCGAAGCGCAACCCACCCATACCCCTACATTTACCCCTTACCTAACACTACGGGCAATTTAGCATGGCCAATTCACCTGACCTGCACATCTTTGGACTGTGGGAGGAAACCGGAGCACCCGGAGGAAATACACGCAGACATGGGGAGAACGTGCAAACTCCACACAGTCAGTCGCCTGAACCTGGGTCTCTGGTGCTGTGAGGCAGCAGTGCTAACCACTGTGCCACCGTGCCACCCAATGATCATCTATCTAGGCAGATACCTGACTTAAACATCTTAACTAAAGAACAGAATGTCTATACAGTGCAGCACTTCCGCAGCACCGAATCAAAATGTCATCCTGAATTTTAAACTCAAATCCTGGAATACAACTCCAGCAGAAAACATTGCAATTATATTTTATTGACCGCCTGAATTTTAGGGAAAGGATAGCAGAAGAAAGTCTTTACTCCTTCAGGCAAATGAATTACCAAACCACAGCACAATGCTTGGTCTCAGTTACACTGATTGAAACAAATCCCACCCTCAACGCCACTGATTCTTATTTATATTGTTGACCCTTCAGATCACCAGTGAGGCTCCAAAATGTTCTTTCTCCTGAATGCTCATCTTGAGATTCTCTTGAGGGGCTACTTTGATTTTGAGGGGCTGCTTTTAGGCTTTCAGGGGCTCATTTCTGAAGGCTAGGAATCCTGGAGTCAGTAAGTCACATTCTGACTCCCTAAAGGCTATTCACTGTCTACAAGGCACAAATCAGGGCTGTGGCACAAGACAATATATTTATAAGGAAAAGCAAGGGTGCCAATACCAACCCTAGGGAACTCCACTGTCAACCCTCCTCCAACCCAAAAGTTATCCATTGACTATCACTCTTCCTGTCACTCAGCCAATGTAGTATTCATTTTACAACTGTCCTTATTATACAAAGACCAATAACTTTCCTCACTAGCCTGTAGTGTGGTACTGTATCAAACAACTTCTGGAAATCCACGTATATCACACAACCAACATTCTCCTCAGCAAGGTTCTGTTACCTCTTCAAAATCTCCAGTGAGTTGATTAAACACAATTTCCTCTTAGAAATCCTTGCTAACTAAAGGGGAATTCAATGAGGCATTCAAAGAGACATTGGGTGATTATTTGGATAAATATAGCGTGCAAAAGATGAGGTAAATGCAGGAGATTGACACTCGGTAATACTGATGAAGGGCTTATGCCCAAAATGTCGACGCTCCTGCTCATTGGGTGCTGCCTGACCTGCTGAGCTTTTCCAGCGTCACACTTTTCGACTGTGACTCTCCAGTATCTGCAGTGCCCACTTTCTCTTACTCAGTAATAGACCCCATGCAGGCAGGTTAGGCTGAATGGAACAGTTCTGTGGTTCTGTGCTGAGTCTTTGGAACTCTCTCCTTTAAAATATGGTGGAAGAAGAAACTTTGAATATATTTATGGAAGAGCAAGTTGGATAATTAGCAACTGGGGGTGAAAGGTTATTGTGGGTAGGCAGGACTGTAGACTAATCAAATCAGCAATAATCTTGTTGAATGACAGAGCAGGGCCAGGGGGTTTAAAGAACTACTTCTGCTCCTAATTTGTTTGAATGTTTGTATGTTCTTTGCCTACAGAATCACACATAAACAAGTGAGAGAATAAAATGGAAAAGGACAAATGAATGCAACATTTGTTCCCTGCTGTTGTAGATTTATACTTATTCATAATTTAATACCATAATCCTCGGTGTTTTGCAGAAATGGTTCATGGAGCTTTAATAGTTTGGGGTTTGATGTTTTCATTATTCTGGCATAAATAATTTACTAGTGAGTATACATTTATTAAGGTTATCGTACAGGACAGAACAGAATCACTGAGGTTGAAGCAACAACAGCAATCCATTAATCATCTCCTGGCTGGAACTCAGTGCATCATTGATAATCAAGAAGGGAAATGGTTTCTTGGAAAGCGCCAAAGTATGGAAATTGAACTTGTTGCGCTAGTAAGCTGTTACTTCATGGTCCTGTCATGCCTCACTGGGATAGCATGCTGGAAATCAACTCCTGCTCTTCTCCATGTCATCACACAAAAATTAATAATTTTATCAAATTGCACAAAATTCCCCAATTTAACTGCAAACACTAACTAGATTTCTGCATTTAACATGACTGGGATTCATTTCAAATAAATAGATTCCAGCTCCAGATAAACAACTACGAACTGTCAATATATAACTTTATTAGTTAAAACTCTAATCTCCTTGCAACCTCCCCTGCACTGACCTGGGCAGACAAAAATCATTTGGTTTTCTGGATGGACTTTAAAACTGAAAAGCAGCTCAATGATGTTGCCCACAGCATTCACTGAGATATCGTTCTGCTTGTCAGAATTTGCTATCCCTCAGTCAAGCTGATCTCTGGGTATGTTCCACTTCCTTGCCCAAGGCATAGAGTGACTAGATCACAGATTTTAAAGTCTCTGACTTATTGGTTAAAAACTAGAGCTTATAGCAACTGGTGAGGAAAGAAAAATGGCTTCCTTCAGGCTTTAGTTATTCTTTAGTGCAGGGAGAGCGAGATCGAAAGCGAGAGAGCGAGAGCGAGAAACAGACCACCTCCCCTTCTGGAAGTCCAGAGGCTTCTGAAGCATATCATTCACACGTACAAGATGTTCATCTACCTGAGAGCCAATCACATAGCTGTTAGCAGGCAGAAGGCCTTTGTCATCAACAGCTGGTCGCAATTCCACAAACCAATCAGCTACTTGTCGATGGACAAATCATATTTTATAGTCTTGGTGCCAAATCACATGCACTAATATGCTCCCTTTGCTTGAACATGCAACAGTGTAAACAGCACTTAAAGTGTTGGTAGCTGGATTTCAAACAGAGGAGCATTCCACAATACTTAGTTTTTAAAAGTCTTTTTTCCCATTTCAGTTCACAATCAACAATACAGAAAATACGGTCTTTACAGTATTCAACCGTTTACCTCTGTCAAATATCACCTGAAATCAGCACAATTATCAATTTGGTGAGTAACTACCATGTGGCAGGCTGTGTGTATGTGCTTGAGAATGGTGTTCCTGTACCCATGCAAGTAAGAGATGTCCTCTTTATTGGTATCTGTTTCTCCACTGCTTACTGATTCTCCCAATAATATAATGGCATCTGCTTGTGAAATAAGTGAAATACTTTCATTTAACTTTGAAAATTAAGTCTGGAATGAAATAACAACCTTGAATGGCTCATGAAACCTGACAGATTGGTGGGCAGGAGATCAAATAGCTCTTGCCAGCACAAGGTATAGTGGGCCGAATGGCCACTTTTAACTTTGTATAGTCCTGTGGGAGAAGTGTGCTGGATTGATATTTCATGCCACATCCGAACAAGTGCAGAGAGGATCATCTGCACTGTCCCAAGGGGTCAGGGCACAGGATCCAGGTCACAATGGGGGAGAGTTTAAAAACTCAAGAGGCGATACCAGACTGGGAGCCAGTGCAGGTCAGTGGGTAGAGGGGAGAATGGAAAAATGGGATTTACTGTGGGTCTCTGAAAGCACAATTACCAGCATTAGACTGAAGACAAAATACCATGGATGCTGTAAATCTGAAATTTAAAAAATGAAAATGCTGGAAGTACTCAGCACATCTGTAGGGAGACATAAATAAGAATGCTCACATTTATAATCTTTCATTAGTACTGAGGAAAAATAGAAATGTGATAGGTTTTGAGCAAATAAAAGGAGTATGAAGGAAAATAACAGGGTGGAGGGCAGGAGGGATCAGTAATTCCAAAATCAAAATGTTTGTTAATGTAAATACCATGTCTGGAGGAGGTGTGAATGGCAGGATCTAAAATAATTGCCACTTGAAAGTAAAGGACTAAAGAGAGAGGCCAGCAATGTAAAAACAAATAGGTATAGAGTTTACAATCAGAAATGATTGCACCCCATGTTCAATGAATCCATATTCAGGGGGAAAATCAAAGACTGCTCCTTTAGCTTCCCACCAGATTTGAATCAACTGCAAGAGATTTATCAAATGTCAAGGAGGGCTGAAACCAGAACCTATCCCTGTGTGGGTGCACAGTGGGACTTAGTTGGCAATTTAATGGCCTCAGCCAATTAACAAGTGATGAGTGTCCTCAACTGAGCTGTAAATCCAATCAGCAGCCTCGACAGCGCCATCACAAGAGGTGGTCCCTGCTGAAACTGCAGGGAGAAGGAAAGGGCAAATTCATACTGAGGTGCCTTTTAAAAGGCCAGGTATGTGTTTTGTTTTTATTACTGAGCTAGTGATGGCTATATGGGGGGCAGGGGGTTTGCCCCTTCCAAGCTGTGGTACCATGACACAGGAGGGACCCTCCATGAGATATTGAACAACTATGTGGGAGACCACCAGTGAAGATTACTTGGCATAACTCTCATGTAGCAGTGGCCCATGTCAACAGGAGCAGAAACGTCACAGAATCGATAAGGCAGAGGAGGAGGCCCTTCAATATCATGCCTCTAACTGCTCCATTACCTACAGCCAATTTCCTTCCTTTTCCCCGTCCCTTCACATCGTTTCCTATACAAATAATCATCCAATACCCTCTTGAATGCCTGAATTGAACCTGGCTCCAGCACTTTTCCAGGCCTTGCATTTCACACCCTCGCTGAGTGAAGTTTTTTTCCCCTTCACCCCTCGCATCATTCTTTGTCTGCCTATTACTTCATATCTATGCCATCTTGTTCCTTTTCCTTAATGAGCAGCAACAGTTTCTCTCTATCTACTTTATCCAGCCAGCGAGTGATTTTGAAAACCTCTATCAATTCTCCTCTCAGCTTTCCTCTCTCCCAGAAGGTAACTGAAGTATCTCATTCCTGGAACCATTCTTGTGAAGACATGCACTGCAAACGTTCATCAAAGATCTTCAGGCAGCACCTTCCGATCCCACAGCCACTTCCATCTAGAAGGACAAGAGCAGCAGATACATGGGACAACCACACCCAGCAAGTTCCCCTTGAAGCCATTCACCATCCCCGACTTGGAAATGTTTTGCCATTCCTTCTCTGTGGCAAAATCCTGGAATTCTCTCCCTCAGGGCATTGTGGGTCTACTACAGCACATGGACTGCAGCGGTTCAAGAAGGCAGCTCACCCCCACCTTCTCAAGGGGCAATTAAGGACAGGCAATAAATGCAAACCCAGCAGCTATGCTCATGTACCACAAGTCAATAAAATAAGACTCTCTAAAGTGTTTGCATCTTTCCTAAACATATGATGCCCACAGTTGTACAAGAAACTCCAGGTTTGGTCCAACAAGTTTCTTCTATGAATTTTGTAGGAAGGGTAGACCACTTATTGGCATGGTTAATGTTGAGAAGAGGCTGAGATGTTATCATTTCTACTGCTAATGCACCAGGTAGGCTCTACCATCTCTTCCAAACTACATCTGCCACTACATCCTGGAAGCAGGAAAGAAGGGAGTCCAGTTTTGTGTATATTTTTGTTTAAATTCTGTGTGCGTAGCATCAGATTACACACATCAGTAACTGAGACAGCTTGAAGCGGGGAGCGGCTAGTCTGACAGTCTCTCTACGCTTTATCTCCCCTCATAATGAGGGAAATGAAACAAGCTGCTGGTTAATTCACAGCACAGATGAATTATTCCACTCGCATTGTCAAAGCTGAGCAGCACGTTTGGATTAATCCGATACATGTGCTGAGGATTTTGTTTCCACGTGCTGGTTTTACCCCTTCAAATTGATAATAAAAAATAACGTCTGCAAATTCTCCTGCTCTGTTTCAAATATCATCATGTGAAGCAGAGACACAGTCAGTGTAATGACACATCTACGTCTTTTCAAAGTAATGATCCTGAGGTACTGCTGAAGGTCAGATATGATCTTGCAGCCTTATTGTTAATGGAATCGCATACCCTCAAGCTCTATAAATAGATTTTGCAGTCAGATCCCCAGGCACTGTATTTAAATCCATTCTCCATAGAAAGGTAAGCAACGATAATGAAATTCTCATAGTTACCATTGATTTATTGGCAATTTAGAAGGGAATAGAAGGACTGATGTCACTGAAAGAAAAGATACTTGTTCATCCCAAGTTCCTGGAGTTACTATATGGTTTTACAACAGGAACAGTTTCTGTTAGAATGGAATACAGCTGTAACATAATTTATGGCCATGTTAAACTGGGAGAGGGTTTGAATAAAAAAGCCTTTTTTTTCTGTGAAATTCAATCAGTAGCACTGATTTTATTTTTGTGTTAAGAATTCCCTCCTACCTGCCCCACCCACCAACAACAGCTTGCATTTATGTAATGACTTTAGCATATATGAGGTGTTGTGGGTCTGCCTACAGCACATGGACTGCAGGGGTTTGAGAAGGCAGCTCACCACTGCCTTCTCAAGGGGTAACCAGGGATGGGCAATAAATGCTGACCCAGCTAGCGGCGCCCACATACACTGAGTGAATGAATAGAACAAGATGCAGTACAATATCCATGCAATAATCAGATAGATCTGGACCCCAACTGACATGGGGTTATTAGGACAGGACCTAATCAATCATGGATTTTTTGGAAGCATTTATAAAGAGGAAAGAGATGCAGTGAGGTTTACAAAGGGGATTCCAGAGTTTAGGGCCCAGACATTAAAGATCAGGCATGTGGAAGAGGTAAAAATTAGCGAGTGCAGAGTTCTCTAAGGCGTATAGAGCTGGAGCAGGTTTAGAGCATAACACAATGGTGGTATTTGAAATAAGATTAAGAATCTTAAAATTTGGTCATTGACAGATGGGCATCCGATATAGGTCAGTGAGTATAAGGGTGATGGGTAATTGGGACATAGTGTCCATTGAGATGAGGCAGACTTTGGGATTAACTCAGGTACACAGTGAGTGAAAGGGGAGAGGTTGGTCATGAAGTAGGGCTCAGGATGGGGTTGGGGTAGCATCAGGAAACATTCGCTTGTGCTCCAGAGGATCCAGTAGTGTGTGCATCTATGTGAGTGTGAGTGTGTGTGTGTCTATGTGAGTGTGAGTGTGTGTGTCTATGTGAGTGTGTGTGTCTACGTGAGTGTGTGCATGAGTGTGAGTGTGTGTCTGTGAGTGTTGAGTGTGAGTGTCTATGTGAATGTGAGTGTGAATGTGTCTGTGTGAGTTTGAGCATGTGCGTGTGTAAGTGTGAGTTTGTGTCTATGTGAGTGATGAGTGTGAATGTGTGTGTGCGCGAGTGTGTGTGTCTGTGAGTGTGTAAATGTGTCTATGTGAGTGTGAGCATGTGTGTGTATGAGTGTGAGTCTATGTGAGTGTGTGTAAATGTGTCTATGTGAGTGTGAGCACGTGCGTGTGTGTGTGAGTGTGAGTCTATGTGAGTGTGTGTGTGAGAGTGTGTGTGTATGTCTATGTGAGTGTGTGTATGTCTATGTGAGTGTGTGTAAATGTGTCTATGTGAGTGTGAGCACGTGCGTGTGTGTGAGTGTGAGTCTATGTGAGTGTGTATGTGTGTGAGAGTGTGTGTGTATGTCTATGTGAGTGTGTGTAAATGTGTGTGTGTGGATTGAGGGCCAGAAGCAGCACTAAGATCCATGATATCTGCCCCTGCCACTGATACCTGCTCCCATATTCTATGTAACACATACAGATGCTAGTTTGTGAGCATTTCTTACAACATAAGGAAATTTTCAGCAAGGGACCACAGCAAGGAAAATATGCGCACAAAAGGTTTCTGGGACTAGGGATGAAGAACTCCCCAGCAGCATCCTCGATGACCCCTCCACTCCCGGAGATGCTGTGTGACCAATAGCAATTGCCAGCATTTGCTTTCTGAAGAGAATGGGAACAGTGGGCCATAGGTGTAGGAGATTCAGCAGGCAGTCCTGCTCTACTCCTATGGTTAGATCATGGTTAGCCAACTATCTCAATATTCTTCTCCTGTGCAAACTCTATATCCCTAATGTCTTTATTATCTTGGAAAGGTGATGGTCTTGTGGTATTATTGGTGGACTGTTAATCCTGGGTTCAAATCCTTCCATGGCAGATTTGAATTCAATTTTTAAAAATGAAATTAAGAGTCTGATGATGACCAGGAATCCATTGTCGATTGTCTGGAAAAACCCATTTCATTTTTCTAATGTCCTTTAAGGAAAGAATCTGCCGTCCTTACCTGACCTGGCCTACATGTGACTCCAGACCCACAGCAATGTAGCTTACTCTTGGTTGCCCTCAGGGCAATTCGGAATGGACAATAATGCTGGCCTAGTCAGTGACATCCTCATCTCATGAATAAATTTAAAAAAAGAAATTTCTCTCTTGATTGTGCTCAGTGACTGAGCATCCACTGCCCTCTGGAGTAGAGAATTCCAAAGATTCATCACCCTCTGAATGAAGAAAGTCCACTTCATTCCCAGTCCTAAATGGCCTATCCCTTATCTTGAGATGATGTTTCCTGGTTCTCATCTCAAAAGCCAGGAGATGCATCTGATGTACAAAGGAAGCCAAGAGGTGCTGTATCTCCTGCACCTGCACAGAAATGCACTGAAGAGAGGGGAAAGATTTAAATGAGACCTAAGGGACAACATTTTCATGCAGAGGGTGGTCTGTGTCTGGAATGATCTGCCAAAGGAAGTGGTGGAGGCTGGTACAATTACAACGTTTAAAAGGCATCTGGATGGGTATATGAATGGGAAGGGTTTAGAGGGATATGGCCAAATGCTGGTAAATGGGAGTAGATTAATTTGGGATATCTGGCCAGCATGGAACCTATGGGTCTGTTTCGGTGCTGTACATCTCTATGACTGTATGATTCTAAGTCTGATTCTAAGAGACTGTGGAACTATACCCAGTACACCAGGGAGGAGGGGCAACAGTATATGATGATGGGAGAGAACAGGTGACCTTACTGTAATACCAATGAGTCTTCTACTTCCTTAACGAAGGAAGAATCTATTTGCCTTGAGGACACAGTCTGAAGGTTCGTTGGTTTCTGGGATGAGAAAATTGCCCTTTTTGTTCATTTATTCATGGGATGTGAGTGTTGATGGCTCATTTCCTAGAGGGCAATTAAAAGGCAATCACACTAATCTGGGTCTGGAGTCAAATGTAGACCAGACCAGTTAAGGACGGCAGATTTCCTTCCCTAAAGAAGTTGGTGAACCAGATGGTCTGCTTTATCTTGGATGGTGTCAAACTCCCTGAATGTTATGGAACTGCACACATGCAGCCAAAAGGAGAGAAGGTGAGCGGGTGTGGAGTGAGTGAGTAGAATATTCTATTTTCTGTTGTATTCAGAGGATAGGAAGAGCAGGGCAGGATAGATACTAAGAGACTGATTCCTCCGGCTGGACAGTCTGGAACGAAGAGATCAGTGTGGTGCTGGAAAAGCACAGCAGGTCAGGCAGCATCCGAGGAGCAGGAAAATCGACGTTTCGGGCAAAAGCCCGCGAACAGAGGCTAGGTGCCTGCAGAGTCGAAAGATAAATTGGGGGGGGGGAAAGGGGGGTGCTGGGGAGAAGGTAGTAAAGAGTACAATAGGTGAATGGGGGTGGGGTAGGAGGTGATAGGTCAGAGGGGAGAGTGGGGGAAGGTAGCAAAGAGTACAATAGGTAAATGGGGGTGGGGTAGGAGGTGATAGGTCAGAGGGGAGAGTGGGGGAAGGTAGCAAAGAGTACAATAGGTAAATGGGGGTGGGGTAGGAGGTGATAGGTCAGAGAGGAGAGTGGGGTGGATACGTGAGAAGGGGGATTGGCAGGTAGGACAGGTCATGAGGACAATGCTGAGCTGGAAGGTTGGAACTGGGGTAAGGTGGGAGGAGGGGAAATGAGGAAACTGGTGCCCTGGGGTTGAAGTGTTCTGACCTATCACCTCCATCCCCACCCCCATTCACCTATTGTCCTCTTTGCTACCTTCTCCCCAACCCCACCCCACCTCCCTCCCCAATTTATCTCTCCATCCTGGAGGCTCAATGTGAAGGGCTTTTTGCCCGAAACATCGATTTTCCTGCCCCTCAGATGCTGCCTGACCTGCTGTGCTTTTCCAGCACCACTCTGACCTCGACTCTGTGATTTCCAGCATCTGCAGCACTCATTTTTTGCCCAGTCTAGAACGAAGAGTCATTTTCTCCACTTGATTCTTCTGAGGGGGGAGGGTCAGCCATTTAGAAGAGAAATTGCTGCTTGCATTTCTGCACGCTGGAACTGACATTTCCTGCGGCACTTTGAAAGTCCTTTCATGACATTGACAGCAGCATTCTGGGAAGGTGACTCCTTATCGCCTTCTCAAGGACTCTGAGGGAGATGATAAATGCTGGCCTTTCTAAGGATGCCCACAATCCATGACCGATTGAGAGGAGAGCTCCAGAGAGCTGTGAATCTTTGGAATTTGCAACCCCAGAGAGTTATGAATGTGCAGTTCTTCTATCCCTGTTTAAACATTACTGTCAAATGATGTTAGTAGACACTGCCGGTGAGTTACTGAGCTTTGGCCCTGCTGTGAAGACCTGTCTCAGAATCATATGCTTTGCTTCTCAATTACCTTTAATTGTTTTGTAAATTAACCAAAAAATCCCCATTGAATTGCATCTGATTTCAGTGTATCTCATTTACAGAATATCATCCAGGCGTGAAATATTATTATTTAAAAGCAGGTAATGACTGGTTTCACAGGGGAATACTTGGTTAATGAGTCTGGAATGTGACTGGCTTGATACTGGTTAGAATGGAGTGATTTAACCTGTAAATCCTGATAACCTGCACCACTTTCCCCCCCCCCACCCCCGCCCCAAGCCACGACCACCTCCAATCACTGAGTTGAAGCCCAGTGTCATAAAGTCATAGAGTCATGCAGCATGGAAACAGACCCTTTGGTCGAACCAGTCCATGCTGACCATAATCCCAAATTAAAGTAGTCCCACCTACCTGCTCCTGGACCATCTCCCTCCAAATCTTTGCTATTCATGTATTTATCCAAGTGTCTTTTAAACTGTAATTGTACCCACATCCACCACTTCCTCGAAGTTCATTCCACACGCAAACCATCCTCTGTGTAAAAAAGTTGCCCATCATGTCTTTTTAAAATGTGCTCGCCTCTCACATTAAAAATGTACCCCTTCGTTTTGAAATCCCCAATCCTCGGGAAGCTGCCATTAGCTCTATCTAAATCCCTCGTAATGTTATAAACTTCTGTAAGGTCACTGAAGGGTTGTTTTTTAATAGTGTTGTTATTTTTAATACTGTCAGTCAGGACTCACTGTGCAGCGCTCTTCATTCTAATTCAGATGATTGTTGGCCCAAGACACACACACTCCAGGAATGTTGACACAATATCTTGGCTGGCATTGCACTGGTCAGCACTGAAGGAGTCCTGTATTGTCAGAGGAGCCACCCTTTGAGTGATTCTCTCAAGTGAGGCCCTGTCTTCCACTGCAGACAGATGTAAAACAAAATGTCCATGACACAATTTGGAAGAAGAACCGGATGGGGGGTGTTGTCTTCAGTGTCCTGCTCAATATTGATCTCTCAATCAACATCACAAAATCAAAGAGATTGTTTGGTCATTGTGTCACACTCTACCTTTGTGAGAGCTTCCATTGTTCCAGCTGGCTGTTGGATTTCCTACACTGCAGCATTGTCTGCACCTCAAAGGCATTTCATTGGCTGTAAATTGCTGAGCTTGAGAAAGGAGCTATATAAATGAAAGTCATGGTGATTTAGAAATTTATGTGAGACCCCCATAAGCAAGATGACTAGGAGTGGACTCTTATGCCATCAGTTTGGCCAGGACTTTAACTTTGCTGTTAGAGACATATGCTGGTCATTTAGGGCTGTGGGACAGGTACAGGTATCATGCATAAACTCTGCAGCTTTGTCCTTAGCTATTGTCAGGTATTTACTAATTGAATACTAAGCACACCCTGTGGGGTGAGTTTTTCCCCAACAATGTATTTTGCCTATTGAGGCAATTAGTACGCTATCTCCCATAACATCAAAAACTGGGTATGGATATTGTGGTATTGAAAAATCCCACAGAGGTTTATCAGAACTAACTATTTTGTATGGACATTATGTTCCTCAGGCACATAAGTATCTGGGCAAATATTAAGCTGGAGGGTTTCCACAGGGGAGCATGGGTGTCACTCTTCAAGTGTTCCAAGATGAGGTAAAGTATGAGACCTTTGTATCCTCGAGTCACACACAGTAGTGCAATGATTATATCATAAGCATGTTTCTTAAAGGCATACTGACATACTGACCATGAGACATTACATGATACCCTCTGTATTCATAACACAATACTCGCTTCACATAACGCCTACGTTCGGTTTGCTAAAACGAACTGAGTTTCCAGTTGCCTGCCACTTGCTAACGGGGGTCTCAAAAATGATTAATTTCTAAATCACCATGACTTTCATTTATATAACTCCTTTCTCAAGCTTAGTGATTTACAGCCAATGAAATGTCCCTTGGTCAACATCTCTCTCTCAGGCTTGCTGCAGTGCTCCAGTGAAGCTCAGCGCAAGCTGGAGGAACAACACCGCATTGCCGACTTGGGAACTCGGCAGCCTCTGGACTCCATATTGAGTTCAATAACTTTAGGGCTCGAACTCTCTCAAGTCCTAGCCCCCATCCCCACACACCAGGCCTTGAGATCACATAGTCTGCCATTAGACACAACCCATTGTTAGCCATTAACAGCTCTTCACCTTCCCAGCCAGATCATTATCCACTCCTTTGTCTGTCCAACTCTTCTCTCTCTTTGGACTCCATCCCCATCTATCATCTATTCCTTAACCCCTCCCCATCCTATCTTCTGCATAAAACCACCACTTTCCTAGCTACCATTAATTCTGAGGAAGGGTCACCAGACCCAAAACGTTAACTCTGATTGCTCTTCACAGATGCATCCAGACCTGCTGAGCTTCTGTTTTGTTTGTGATTTACAGCATCTGCAGTCCTTTCGGTTTTTTACCCTCTGTATTGTTGTATTTCTCTTATAATTATTACAAATAATACTTGATAGTAGAGCATCAGCAACATTGCTCAGAGAAGTCAAGAAGTTGAAGTTTTTCAACTTGTACTCATCAGAACGAGGATGCTAGAAACAGGCCTGAGCAAGAGGATGTCATTTTATTAATTATCATTAATTACCAATCAGTGGTACGTGATAAAAACCTGCAAATTCTTGTCTCCTTTTAGCAATGTTACAGTTGTTACTGAAACAGAGGAACCGTAGCTCAGCAATGAAGCAAAGGTGCTGTGCTTCCTTCTGTGCTGTAAGCAGTGAGGATATGGAACTGGTAGGTGAAACTAGAACCAGGGGCATAGCCTCAAAATAAGGGGACAGGCAGGAAGCTGGAAGAACACAGCAAGCCAGGCAGCATCAGGAGGTGGAGAAGTCGACATTTCTGGTGTAACCCTTCTTCAGGACTTCAAAATAAGGGGGTGCGGATTTCAGACTGAGTTGAGGAGGAACTTCTTCACCCAAAGTGTTGTGAATCTGTGGAATTCCCTGCCCAGTGAAACAGCTGAAGCAGCTGAATATTTTTAAGGCAAAGATCGATTTTTGAACAGTAAAGGAATTAAGTGTGATGGGGAGTGGATGGGTAAGTGGAGCTGAATCCACAAAAAGATCAGCCATGATCTTATTGAATGGCAGAGCAGGCTCGATGGGCCAGATTAGATTACTTACAGTGTGGAAACAGGCCCTTCGGCCCAACAAGTCCACACCAACCCTCCGAAGAGCAACCCGCCCAGACCCATTCCCCTACACCTAACACTATAGGCAATTTAGCATGGCCAATTTACCTAACCTGCACATTTTTTTTTGGACTGTGGGAGGAAACCCACGCAGACATGGGAAGAATGTGCAAACTCCACAGACAGTTGCCTGAGGCGGGAATTGAACCCGGGTCTCTGACGCAGCAGTGCTAACCATTGTGCCACCATGCCGACTCCTGCTCCTAGTTCTTATGTTTTTATGTTCACTTCCAAATGATTGAGTGAAATTAACATGGAAGCAATCATGGGAAGCAGCTTCAGCCGAGGGAAGATAGAGATTGTAGGATATGTCAATGGAGTTGGATTCAAGAAGAGTTGGGAGGAAGACTGTGCGAGCGTAGACTGTTGGATCAAAAGGCCTAGTTCTGTGCTGTAGACTGTAAAAAGAAAATAGAACCAAGGCAGTCAGTGACTAGAATGAGTGACTCCAGGATCCATTTGCAAGTGCAATGAAGAATTTAAAAATTGCAAAATCATTTAAGCAATGAGTCACCCACCAGTTTAGAAATCAATTAAAATCATCAAAAATTTCTCAGACTAACTGAGTGATAAAGCATTGACTGATAGTGACAGTGTAATTAATTGACTGGGACTCACAGAACATTGCATGAAATGGGAGAAGTAAACAAGCAGGGAAAATAATTATTGCAACTGGGGAAGAAAGATAGATACTTTATAGAAGAAAAGAACCATTACCCAAGATACAAAAGGCAAATAACAGGTAGCCAAGAATAAGTTCATAGATTCCCAACAGCATGGAATCAGGCCATTCAGCCCTTCAAGTCAACAGTAACTCTCTGAAGAGCATCTCACCCAGACCCAACACTGTCCCTGCATTTCCAATGGCTAATCCACCTAACTTGCACGTCGTTGGATTGTGGATGGAAACTGAAACACACCCAAGCAGACTCAGGGAGAATGTGCAAACTCCACACAGGCAGTCGCCCAAGGTTGGAATCAAACCCAGGTCCCTAGTGCTGGAGTTATCGATTGAAATATAAATAAGGCCTTTGGGTGATTTATATGAAAACTAACAGATCATTAGGAATGTGTTACAGGCTAAAATCTCTTTGAGGGGTTTGGGTGGGATAGTGCAAGGATTTATATATAATAACATTATATGTATATATAAAAAAACCCGTTCAATGAGTGATAGATTAGAACCTAATCGCAGTAGCACATATAGAATTCTAAAGTGTTCAATGAGTGATGGCAGAATTTGTTGACTGATCCATTTATGTCATAAAGGAATCAATACAACTTTGACCACACACAAACAAAGACAAAAAAAAAAGAAACACACATTAGATGAGAAAATGTGACAGTATCTACAATCAAATTGTAGAAAAGATGAATGAACTGTTCTCTCACTAGACAAGGTACAACCGCCTTTGCCAAAATCTTCTGCCCCCTCCCCAAATAATGATCCTGTCAAGTATTCCAAAGCATATTCCACAGTTCAGAGTATCATCAGACCTGTTTCCTATTCATTCACGGGCTGTGGGCAACACTAGCTAAACATCGCCCTAATTTCCCCAAGGACTGTTGCTGGAGTTACACATAGGTCAGACTGAGTGAGGATTAAAAATTTCCTCCCTAAAGGACATTCATGAACCTGGCGAGTTCATAGGGCCAGGTGAATCTTGTCAAGTGCGAGATCCCTGATTGGCCCAGGTTAACAACCCCAATCAGGGAGCCCTGGCTGACAGATATAACCAGGAGATTCTGAGAGTCTCTTTATCCTAAGGACTGGCTCTGAGCCTGCTTGTCAGAGTCCATGTACTGTGCACTTGGAAATAAAAGGTGCCTTGGTGATGAGTTATCGTCCTCTGTGCGGCTAATTCAATCAATGGTGGTTACATGGTCACCACTAGGATAGCCCCCTCATTCCAGATTTTATTGAGTACAAATTCCACCATTTGCCATGTTTGGATTCAAACCCCTATTCTTAGGAGATTGGCCTGGGGATTTCAATTCCTTGTTCAGTGGCCTTAACATGACCCCACCATCTCAATTCAATAATGTGCTTTGTAAACTTGAGACTATTTTCTGTGATTAGTATTTCAGTTAAATGTTAGAATTAAAAATTAAAAATGCATCTCCCTGACTATACACTCAAACCAAATGAATAATAATCTGCATTGACTGATTGATTGATTAGATAAGAAACTTAAGGGAGTTGGTAAGGATTATACTTTGGGCTGACATCAAAGGTCAAATCATAATCACCAAAACTGAGTGTGTTAGTATTTTAGAAACCTCAAGCCTGTTTCCAATTCAACTGGTTTTAATGGAGGTGAGACAGGGGTTAGATTAGCAATTTACATACTTTAATCAGACTGACAGCTTCAGATGTAACCAGCTTTTTGAGTTTAGCATTGACCAGGAAACCCAATCTGAAGAGAAGGGAAGATAGCTACAAGGGGAAGGTGAGTTCCTCCATAGCACGGCTTGTGGACCAGGAGGAACAGGAGTGTTTGCTATTTACCCGAACTCCCTTTCCCCTCCCAAACATACTCCCACCAATCAGCCGCCTCTCCATACATTAGTGATTGGACAACATTCACTCCATTCCCTCTCACTTAGACTCATAGAGTCATCCAGCGTGGAAACAGACTCCTCGGTCCAACCAGTCCACACCAACCAGATTCCCAAACTGAACTAATCCTATCTGCATGTGCTTGGTCCATATCCCACCAAATCTTTCCTGTTCTTGAACTTAGAGAAAGTGAGGACTTGCAGATGCTGGAGGTCAGGGCTGAAAAATGTGTTGCTGGAAAATCGCAGCAGGTCAGGCAGCATCCAAGGAGCAGGAAAATCGACATTTCAGGCATAAGCCCTTCTTCAGGAATCATTCCTGAAGAAGGGCTTATGCCCGAAACGTCGATTCTCCTGCTCCTTGGATGCTGCCTGACCTGCTGCGCTTTTCCAGCAACACATTTTTCAGCTCTGTTCTTGAACTTATCCAAATGTCTTTTAAATATTGCAACTGTACCCACATCCATCACTTTCTCTGGCAGTTCATTCCACACACGAACTACCCTGTGTGGAAAAACGTTGCTGTCATGCCCTTTTAAAATCTTTCTCCCCTCACCTTAAAAATATGCCCCTGGTTTTGAACTCCCCCACCCGAGGGAAAAGACCCTGGTCATTCAACTTATCTATGCCCGTCATGATGTTATAAACCTCAGTATGGTCACTCCTCAGCCCCCTATCCTCCAGTGAAAAAATGTACAGCCTTTCCAGTCAATTTTTACATCTCAGACCTTCCATTCCTGGCAACATCCTGCTAAGTCTTTTCTGAACCCTCTCCAGCTTAATAATATTCTACCTATAACTGGGTGACCAGAACTGGACACAGTATTCCAGAAGACACCTTGTTAATGTCCACAATCTCAAACATGACCCAACTCCTCTCCTCAAAGGTCTTCCGAGCAATTAAAGCAAATGTGCTAAACACCTTCTTAATCACCCTGTCGACCTGTGATGCAAATTTCAAAGAATTTTGTACTTGAATCCCCTAGGTCTCTCAGATCTACCATTCTACCCTGGGCCCTACCATCATCTGTGTGAGTCCTGTTGCCCACAGAATCAGATACCCTCACTGGGGATATTGATTGGACCCAACCTGATTGCCAAAGGGGTCAAACGTTACAGGATGAAAGCGGGAAAATGGGATTCAAAAATCTATCAGCCATGATCAAATGACAGAGCAGACTTGATGAGCCGAATGACCTAATTTCTGCTCCTATGATCTTGTGGTCTTGACTGCTCCTTTACCCTGCTCTTGAGTCTGCCCTCAGTTAGACTGACATCCAGAGGAATTTTGGAAGGAATGATATCTGAAATTTTGCCTCTCAGTCCCTACCTTTTGCAGCTCCTCTTCCATCCACCTGCAGCTTGCAATGCATTTCATTGCCCTTTTTACAGAGCTAGACACATAGAGTCCAGCTAATCCAATATTGTGATCCCAGATGGCACCAAAGATGGAAAATTGTTTTACTATTGAGTGAATCTCTTTCTCAGAGAGGCTGAAGATTGCAGCTGGGATTGGTTCCAAAAATAACAAACCATTGCCTCCTGTCAAGGAATCTTTACCGACCCGAGAGCTAAGTGAAAGGTGAGAAAAATCCAAAAAACAAAATGAGCCGAATGATCAAAGAGGTTTGTGTTGCCCCCATTGGACGGAAGCATTGCCAAGACAACGGATTTGGCATGACATCACTCACAATGTTGAACACGACCATCAAACGTTTTGGCAGAATTTAAAAGTCAGGTGTTTCTTTATCAGATCTTGACAGAAATATTTCCCTATTAAAATTCATACTCTGAATAAATTCTTCCTATTGCAGACTACTCCGTCTTGTCTTCCAAAACCAAGATCCCATCCCTAATTATTTTCTGCCATAATTTTGTCATCAAATTCCAATTTATTTTATGGTCTCACATTCTCCTTCATCCCAGATTCCATATTTTCTTCCTTGGGGTATCACGGTAACCAACCCTGTAATTTCCATCGTATTTCCTCTGATTTGGCTAATGTTGCTATCATTGGCAGCTCAACTTTACTCCCACAAGCAGTAATGCACTGATAACCTGCTCCTTCAATGTTAATTGAAGGACCGATATTTGTTGGTTTACTAGGAAACATTCCTTCACTCTTCAGTAGAGTGTCATGCTGTTTGCCAGACCCTGTGAACATAGACTGCTCAAGCCTGCCTCACCATTCAATATGGCTGATCTTCCAGTTCAATGTTACTTTCCTCCCCATATCCCCATGATCCAACTGAACAATAGTGCTGCTTTGTCCTTATAGAAGGACATCTGGTGGTGGTTTAACCTAAGGGTCACTGCCTCAGGCAACGGGAGAGATTGACAAGATGGGGCCTTCATGCAGGAATTGAACCCATGCTGCTTGCATCATGCTGCATTGCATAACTAGCCATCCAGCCAACTGAGCTAACTGTCCTTCAACTTGACCCCATATCTTCCTATCTCCCCTTATGTCAATATTACTAATACCTATGCATCTGTGTCTTTGACTATACTCAATGATTGAGTCATCATAGCTATCTGAGGTGGAAAATTTCCCAGATTTACCACTGTCCGAGTGAAGAAATCCCTCCCATTACCCTGAGGTAGGCCATTTAGTTCTGAGATGAGGAACAATGTGAGAAGGTTGAGGGGGGGACCTGACTGAGATGTCTAGGATAATGAGGGATATGGAGAGGGTGTATGGAAAGCAGCTGCACTCCTCAGGCAAAGGGTCAATAACAAGTGGGCATCAATTTAAAGCGGGAGGCTTGGAGGAGATTTGAGGAAAACAATTTTCACCCAGAGGCTGATAGGTATCTGAAATGCACAGCCTAGGAGGCTTAGTTTTATTTATTCACAGGATGAGGATATTATTGGCCTGACCAACATTAGTTACCCATCCCAGAGGGCAGTTAAGAGTCAACCACATTGCTGTGGGTCTGGAGTCACATGTAGGCCAGACCAGGTAAGGATGTCAGTTTCCTTCCCTGAAGGACATGAGTGAACCAGATGGATTTTCCCCCAACAATCAGCAATAGATCCATGGTCATAATTAGGCTCTTCATTCCAATATTTTACTGAATTCAAATTCCACTATCTGTTGGGAGTGGAATTCTAACCCATGCCCGCAGAACATGACCTGGGTCTCTGGGTTAACAGTACAGCGATAATACCACCAGGCCATTGCCTTCCCTGAAGTTGAAGTGAGAAACAACTCAACCTTTAGAAGGTACTTAGATGAGCACTTGACGTGTCATAACATTCGAGATTATGGGCTAAGTGCAGGAAAGTAGGACTGGTGTAGATTGTTTTGGCAGTGCAGAGTCAATGGGTAGGGGGCCTTTTCTGGACGACTTGATGAATGAATGTAGACAGGGCCTCACTCATCCAAAAAGTCAGATCTCCAACACTGCATGATTGGGGCTGACACAACTTTACAGAAGAAACCTCCGAGAAACCAATTTCCCAACAAGCACAAAGTGGTTAAACAGCGAGACCTAGGCCAGACCCAGAGCAAAATTCCCAGTTCCTAAATGTTTGCAGTATGTTAAAAAAAAACATCATTTTGTATTGTGCCTAGTGCATTGGCCTGCAACAAACTAGGATTCTTCTTTTCGTCTCTCAGTGGCGGTGGTCATTTATTGCCTATTTCTTTTATCCTTTGAGAAGGTGGGGGTCAGCTGCCACTTGAACTGCTGAAGTCTACACGCTGTAGGAAAACCCACAATGTCGTCAAGGGTGGGAATTCCAGGATTTTGACCCAGTGAAGGAACGATGATATATTTCAAAGTCAGGATGGAGAGGGGCTTGGAGGTGATCATTTTTCCATGTATCTGCTGCCTGTGACCTTCTAGATGGAAGTGGTCGCGGGTTTGGAAAGAGCTGTGCAGGGAGCCTTTGTGAAATATATCTTGTCAATGATACACACTGCTGCTGTTTGATGATTTATGAAATGAGCATAGCCTTCTCATCCTCCCCAATCCATTAACAACACCTTCACGGAGTTGAACAGGCTACTTTGCTGGGGTCAAGGAGGTTCCTGACTCCCTGGACGCCCTCACCCTGAAAATTCCAGTGTGAGTTGAAATGATAGGACACAGACTTGTCGTCTGGACATGCTCACTACAAAACACGTTCACTCCCTCTCTGACCCCTACAGGCAATTGAAAATCATGGCCATGCTTCCTGAGATGGCTATGCCTTTTCTAACCATGGCACAAACAAGAGCACTTAACAGGGCGAAGGTGAGGACTGCAGATGCTGGAGATCAGAGTCAAGAATAGAATGGTGCTGGAAAAGCACAACGGTTAGGCAACATCCAAGAAGCAGGAAAATCGACGTTTCGGGCAAAAGCCTTTCATCAGGACAGGCTTTTGCCTGAAACGTCGATTTTCCTGCTGCCTGACCTGCTGTGCTTTTCCAGCACCACTCTAATCTTGACTCAAGAGCACTGAACAATCAGGCATCTCCCATCAAGATTCATTATCAGGAGATTTCAGGATCGAGATCAGCTTATCATTTACCAGAATTCTCTGATTGTAATAGGAACTATTTTCTATTAATTGTAGACAGAATCAAAATACTGTGTACTTTGCCTACCATTCTGGTTTGTATAGCCAGTTGGAAAAACCTGATTGCAACTTTGCAAAAATTATCCTTCACCTCACTACAACAAACATAAAGTGAGGCACTTAATATTGCTTCAAAAGCTTTAAACAGTATAGTTCAGAAACATGTGACACGAAACAGGGGCAGCTACAATCAAATTGAACTGAAAACCCAAAAGGGAATAAAATGAGAAGATTGCTACAATTTGATTTTTGATTTGATGAGATGTTACATCTTGAAAATGCTTCAAGGAGGATTGGACACGTACCTGATGATGTCCTCTATCAAAATCTGAAGTGTGCCTGCCATTGAAAATCCCTTCACATCTCAGCTGAGTGGACTTTATGCTCGACTGGGTCTTTACTAATTCAGTTTGAAGAAGACGTGGGACTGGATTGAGCAGGCAATGGGGGGTCTTTATAGTGTTACAGTCTTATAGTGCTACAGTAATGTTCAGAATGAGCTAGTAGTAGGAGCTGGGGCAAGGGCCGAGTGGCATGCGTAGCAGGATCGGGTAAAGCCAACACAGAAGTTAACTAACCATGTAACAGAGCAACATTGATGGTCAAAGTCAGAAAGTTGAAGGTGCTTAGATTTCACTCATGGAGCTGAGACCTCCCCTAAAAGTAATTGTCTCAAGTTTGAGAAAAACTGAAGTCCACCACTTCTTTATCTAACTTTTCCCAGTTCTGATGAATAGTGAACAATCTGAACGGCTCACTTTCCACAGATATTGCTGAACCTTCCAAGCATTCCCAGAGTTTATTCCAGCATCTGCTGTATTTTAGTTTTTGTTTTAGCTTCCTATCTGTTTTGTTTTTCCTCTGTATTTTAAGGATAAAGCATCATGGAACTGTTCAGTGCTCTTTTCAAATTGTTTCTAAACAATATCCGAGATCATCATTCACTAATCAAGGGAGAGAACAAGCAATAACTGACAACAACAATTTCTATTTATATCGCTTTTTTAATTCAATAAAATGTCCCAAGGCTTTTGAAAGGAGAGTTATAACAGCCACAAAAAGCAATTTAAGGGCAGTTAGCAAAAAAAGATTGACCAAAATAATAGGTGTTACGGAGCATCATAAGAGAGAAAGTTAAGGCAGAGAGCTGTAAGGAAGTGATTCTAGAGTGAAGAGCCAGAACAACGAAAGGCATGGTCACCGTGTGGGCGGCACGGTGGCACAGTGGTTAGCACTGCTGCCTCACAGCGCCAGAGACCCGGGTTCAATTCCCGCCTCAGGCGACTGACTGTGTGGAGTTTGCACGTTCTCCCCGTGTCTGCGTGGGTTTCCTCCGGGTGCTCCGGTTTCCTCCCACAGTCACAAAGATGTGCAGGCCAGGTGAATTGGCCATACTAAATTGCCCGTAGTGTTAGGTAAGGGGTAAATGTAGGGGTATGGGTGGGTTGCGCTTCGGCGGGTCGGTGTGGACTTGTTGGGCCGAAGGGCCTGTTTCCACACTGTGATGTAATCTAACGGTGAAGCAATTAAACTGGGGGAATGTGATATCTTGGAGGGGTGCCAGGGAGGATGGCTTTGGGTTGGGACAAGGTTATAAACATTGGGAGGGGGCCCCAACACTTTTAAAAAATTCAGTCAGGGGACTTGGATGTCGCTGGCTAGGTCAGCATTTATTGCCCATCTCTATTACCTTTGAGAAGGGTGGGGGTCAGCTGACTTCTTGAACCACTGCAGTTCATGAGGCATAGATAGACTCACAATCCATCATTAAATTAGTGTTATTGTCACATGTAGTCAAATAAGGACAGTGAAAAGGTTACAGGTGCTGCATTACAGCACCATCTTAGGTACAAAGTTACCTCAGTACAGATACTTAAGATCAAATTCTTAGGAAAAACAAAATCAGAAAGGTAAAGAAGTAAATAGTTCAGCATTATAGGTCACAGCATCACAAAATCCCTACAGTGTGGAAACAGGCCATTCGGTCCAAAATGTCCACACTGACCCTCCGAAGAGCATCCCACCCAGACTCAACTCCTTACCTTTTACCTGTAACTGCATTTTCCATGGCTAACACACTAACCTGTACATCCCTGGTCATTATGGGGCAATTTAGCATGGCCAATGCACCTAACCTGCACATCTTTGGACTGGTCATAGGACTAAATTAGAAAAATAAGGAAGTAAAAGTTTCTGACTAAGTCCACAAGTTTCAAGGGTTGCTTCACCACCACCGCCTGTGAAGACACACCAACAAAGGCATTGACCCACTTTCAGGTCCCATTCTTTCACCGCTGGGCCCACTTCACTATCACCGCTGAACCCACGCTCAACCCACAACCAGGAGTCCCTTGCCACCTGACGCACTTCGGCTGGAGATGTGGCCTTGGCGGGTCCACCATCTTGAAGAGTCCACTTCCACAAGTGCCATTGTTCATGAGCGGCGGGAAAATGATCTCGCTGTCTCCAGGAGAAGCAACATCTGCCACTCCGCACGCGACCCGCTGCCACGCTGCTATTACTGACCAAGCCGCCATGGAAAAGAAGAGAAAAAAGACCAAAAGTAAAAGAAAATAAAGCAAAAGAAAAGAGCTGAAGCAAAAGTAAAAGAAAGAAGGAAATCAGATGGGAGCAGAGTGGTCCCAGGCAAGAAACCCCATGCAGCCCTGTTACTCTGCCGCCATCTTGCATAGAAAATTATAAAGGGAATTTCAAGATTTCGACCCAATGAAGGAACGGTCATATATTTCCAAGTCAGGATGGTGAGTGACTTGGAGAGGAACTTTCAGGGGGTGGTGTTCTCATATACCTGCTGCCTTTGTACTTTTAAATGGTTGGAAGGTGCTGTCTGAAGATCTTTGGTGAATTTCTGTGGTGTATCTTGGAGTTGGTACACACACCTGCTACTGTCAGTGGTGGAAGGAGGGGGTGTTTTTTTTAGATTAGATTACTTACAGCGTGGAAACAGGCCCTTCGGCCCAACAAGTCCACACTGCCCCGCCGAAGCGCAACCCACCCATACCCCTACATTTACTCCTTACCTAACACTACGGGCAATTTTAGCATGGCCAATTCACCTGACCTGCACATCTTTGGACTGTGGGAGGAAACCAGAGCACCCGGAGGAAACTCACGCAGACACGGGGAGAACGTACAAACTCCACACAGTCAGTCGCCTGAGGTTGGAATTGAACCTGGGTCTCTGGCACTGTGAGGCAGCAGTGCTAACCACTGTGCTACCGTGCCGCCCACGGTTTATGGATGTGGTGCCGATCAAGCGGGCTGCTTTGTCCTGGATGGTGTCAAGCTTCTTGACTGGTATTGGGGCTGCCCCCATCCAGGTAAGTAAGTACATCGAGAGAACTTAAAGCCAGGAAGGGAGTTTTAAATTTGAGGCATTACATGAGAAGAAGCCATCATGGGTGAGTATTCATAGAAATGAAGAGGAAAGAGATTTGGCTGGAGTAAGGACACAGGTAGCAGACTTCTGAACGACCTTAAGATTACCGGAAGGAGAATGTGGAATCTGGCATGGATTGGGTTAACAACAGTCTGGTGTGAAATATTTTATGGATGACAATTTCAGTTCTGGATTGATTGACACCAGACCATAAAACATAAGAGCATATGTAGGTGATTTATACCATCAATACAGCTCCAATCAAATCCTTTCTGGTCTGATAATCCTCAACTCCACTTTTCTACCTTTTCCCCAGAACACTTGTTTCCCTTCCTGATCAAACATCTGGCCATCCCAGCCTTAGGTATGTGACAAAGCTGCTCCTTTTACAAGATGATGTTATCCTTGGGTTTTTGTTTTCAGAGAGCTCATAAAAGACACAGACTCTGAAATGTTGAAGGGATTTAGGGCCAGTTTGATTATAGCTAACAGATACTGCCCTAGATAAAAGGCTTTCGGGTTTTGGGGGAAAAAAAACTTGTACAATGAAAGGGGGGTGGCCAGTACTCCCAGCTCAGCTACACTCTGGTTTGGTTTGGGTTTAGCAGTAGTGTGTTGTAAAGCTGCTGGACCCACGGAAGCTGGTCCTCTCTCTCTCTGACATCTCTCCTGTAAGAACCTGTGCTTGATTTTACCTTTTGTGCCAAAGGGTGTTGATGGGGATTGTTGCAAGTGTTTGGAACAGCATCATTAAGTTGGGATGGTCTGTTGGATTTTTGGAAAAGTTAAGTTATTCGGTATTCTGTTCTATTTAGTTTGTGTTTCATTTGGTAATCTTGTAAAATAAATACTGTTTTGATTTGAAGCTACATGGTTTGATCAGCAGTATCTCTTCTGGAATATCCACATTACACCTGCTTAAAATAACCAGCAAAGTTAGGGTCTGGGCTACCTTCTTGCAATGTTTTGAGGGGGGGTCTGGCCTGGTCCATAATAGATATACTTAATGACTCAGCCTTGACAGCCCTCAGTGTGAAAGAATTCCACAGATTCATGACCCTCTGAGAGAAGAAATTCCTCCTCAGCTCTGTCTTAAATGTGCAATTCCTAATTCTGAGGGTGCGTCCTTGGTCCAAGTCCACAAGGTTAAACAATGATTCTGCATCAAGGCGAGAGTGAGGACTGCAGATGCTGGAGATCAGAGTCAAAGAGTGTGGTGCTGGAAAAGCACAGCAGGTCAGGCAGCATCCGAGAAACAGGAGAATCGACGTTTCAGCCAAAAGCCCTCCCGTGAGGATGGCTGTATATTTCCATAAGGCACCCCTCATTTTTCTAATCGCCAATGAGTACAGGCCAAAGCCCAACCTAGTCAACTACTCATAAGACAGTCTATCCATGGGATCAGCCTAGAGAACCTTCTCTGGACTATCTCTAAGCCCAGTATATCTTTCACAGAGTCATAGAGATGTACAGCACAGAAACAGACCCTTTGGTCCAACTCATCCATGCCGACGAGGTATCCTAAATTAATTTCGTCCCATTTGCCAGCACTTGGCCCAAATCCCTCTGACCACTTCCTATTCATGTACTCATTCAGATGCCTTTTAAATGTTGTAATTGTACCAGCCTCCACCACTTCCTCTGGCAGCTCATTCCATACACACACCACCTTCTGCGTGAAAAAGTTACCCCTTAGATCCTTTTCAAATCTTTCCCCTCTCACCTTAAAAACTTTAGATAAGGAGAAATCAGGGATGGTAGGGTTGAAGGCAGCATAGGCAGTTCATTAGGTGGGGGCTGTGTGATGCTTCATCCAGGATTAAGTCTGAATGAGAACATCCATGAGTGACTTTTCCATACTGCTGCCAATTGTGGGCCTTAAGTAACCAATCCAGCACCACTCAAGGGACTTAGCTCCAAAGGATTAACCCAACTGCAGGTGGGCCAGGATAGACGTGGATTTGTTGAAGAAGCCTGAGCAAGTTTTGCAATGGATTGTGTAAATAGCACACACAACAGAACAGTGCAGAGGCAATGGAGGGAGTAAATCTTTAATATTACCTAGATTTAGATTACTTACAGTGCGGAAACAGGCACTTCGGCCCAACAAGTCCACATTGACCCGCCGAAGCGCACCCACCCAGACCCATTCCCCTACATTTCCCCCTGCACCTAACACTACGGGCAATTTAGCGTGGCCAATTCACCCAACCTGTACATTTTTGGACTGTGGGAGGAAACATGGTGGCTGAACTAATGATCAAGCTGCTTTAACTTGCACTGTAGCGGTGTTGATTCAAGCTATCAACTATTATATTAAGGTAAACAATGAGAGGTTGTTTCAGAGATGGAGTGAGAGACATAACTTTAAACTAATGATTTTTTTAAGTAGCTTAGCTCAGGGAACTGTTGAAATATGAAATTCTCTATCACTAATTATTATTGAAACAGATTTCATAATAAATCATTTTTATAAATGGATGCATAGTTCCATTATAAAAAGGAATATAAGGGAACAAGGTGAGAATATAAGGGACCGAGCCGAAACTTTATTGCTGGAACAGCACAGCAGGTCAGGCAGCATCTAGGGAACAGAAGATTCGACGTTTCGGGCACATGCCCTTCTTCAGGAATGAGCAGAGAGTGAGAATATAAGGGAATAAGGGGAGAACAATGAAGTGAGATCACACTAAGTGGATCATGAGAAAAGCAGTTGTGGCACAGATCTGAAGGAACAAATGGTCTGTTTCTGCTCTGTATCATTTTAAATGTCAGATGCCACATTTCAAAATGTCACATTTTATGAAGATGCACAACAACATTTTTTTTCAAAAGGGCAAGTTCATTCCTTTTGTTTCACTAGTTTTGATCATCATTGAGTCTCCACAGTCTTACAGTCCAGCAATGGCTCAATTCAAAAATTCTCAAAACACTATGGACACCGGAGACCTGAAATAAAAACAGGAAATTACCTTCATGTTTGGGTGTCCTTGGAGAGGACAGCACAGTGTCCACCAATATTCCTGACGCTTTAAAAGATAGATGGGTACACAGGGGATGGACTATTTTATCTCCCCCTCCAACTCCATTTTTAATTAATTCCCTCCACTCTCCGTACCTCTCTCTCACATTTGATAGTTTGCATTGCCCTTAGTCAGCTCTGCTTGCAAATGAGTCAATTGGAAGGCATGGTGATTTACTGGTGATGGTTAATAGATGAAAACATACTGCGAGTGATTGGATGATGGTCAGTTGTGTGTAAGAGCACTTGTGGGCATCAAATAAAATAAAGAAATGCCAGAGAAACAATAAGGAGGTATTGTTGCGAGACTATCCATTCAGAGATACAGGTAATATTCTGGACCCCAGGATCACATCAACACCATGGCAAGTAGTGATATTGGAATTCAACACAAAAAAAAAATCTGGAATTATCAGTCTCATGGAAAATCCTTTGTAGTTACTCAGGTATGGATGTACAATGAAAACTTTACGATGTTGCCCCATCATCATGACAAAGCACCGAGGAACAGACCTCAGACACAAAATACTGAAATAGAGGAAAAACAGAAAGATAAATAAACATTACTTACAGTTATCCACAGCATAAGTTACAAAAGTGAGAATAAAGTTAGAAAGAAAAGCATTCCAGACTTTCAGTAGATCGTCAACAACCATTGCTCAGACCTCCAGCCCCCTCCCCCTCCCCACTCACTCCACCTCCCTCCCCCTCCCCACTCACTCCAGCCCCCTTCCCCTCCCCACTCACTCCACCTCCCTCCCCCTCCCCACTCCACTCCACCTCCCTCCCCCTTCCCACTCCACTCCAAACCCCTGCCCCTCCCCACTCCACTCCAACCCCCTCCTCCTCCCCACTCCATTCCAACCCCGTCTCCCTCTCCACTCCACTCCAACCCTCTCCCCTCTACCCTCATCTCCAGCCCTCTCTCCCTCCCCACTCCACTCCAACCCCCTCCCCCTCCACATCCCCACTCCAACCCCCTCCCCACTCCACTCCAACCCCCTCCCCCTCTCCACTCCACTCCAGCCCCTCTCCCTCCCCATTCCATTCCAACCCCCTCTCCTTCCCCACTCCACTCCAACCCCCTCCCCCTCCACCCTCATCTCCAGCCCTCTCTCACTCCACACTCCACTCCAGCCCCCTCCCCCTCCCCACTCCAATCCACTCTCCCTTCCCACTCCACTCCAGCCCCCTTCCCATTCCACTCCAGCCCTCTCACCCTCCCCATCCTCTCCAAACCCCTCCCCCTCCCCATCCTCTCCAAACCCCTCCCCCTCCCCACTCCACTCCAGCCCCCTCCCCCACCCCACTCCACTCCAGCACCCCTCCCTCCCCACTCCAGCCCCCACCTCCTCCCCACTCCACACCAACACCCTCGCTCTCCCCACTCCACTCCAGGCCCCTCTCCCTCCCTCTCCATTCCAGCCCCCTCGCCCTCCTCACTCCAGCCCAACACACTCTCCCTCCCCGTCTTCCTCCTCACTCCTCTCTAGCCGCTTCCACCTCCCCACTCCATTCCAATCCCCTCCCCCTCCCCACTCCATTCCAACCCCTCTCCCTCCCCACTCCACTCCAAACCCCTCTCCCTCCTCACTCCACTCCAACTCCCACCTCACTCCACTCCAGCCCCCTCCCCCTCCATGCTCCACTCCAGCCCCCTCCCCTCCTCACTCCACTCCAACCCCCTCTCCCCCCCACTCCACTCCAGCCCCCTCTCCTCCCCACTCCACTCCAACCACCACCCCACCTCACTACACTCCAAACCCCACTCCCTCCTCACTCCACTCCAGCCCCTCTCCCTCCCCACTCCACTCCAACCCCCTCTCCCTCCCTACTCACTCCAGCCCCCTCCCCTCCCCACTCCACTCCAACCCCCTCTCCCTTCCCAGTCCACTCCAGCCCCCTCCCATTCCCACACCACTCCAACCCTCTCCTCCGCCCAACCTATCTCCAGCCCCCTCTCCCTCCCCACCCCACTCCAGCCCCGTCCCCCTCCACAATCCACTCTAACCCCCTCTCCCTCCCCACTCCACTCCAAACTTCTCCCCCTCCACACGCCACTCCAATCCCCTCTCCCTCCCCACTCCAATCCAGCCCCCTCCTCTTCCCCACTCCACTCCAATCCCCTTCCCCTCCCCACTCCACTCCAGCCCTCTCCTCCTCCCCACTCCATTCCAACCTCCTCTCCCTCCCCACTCCACTCCAGGAGCCTCTCCCTCCCCCTCCACTCCAGCCCCCTCGCCCTCCTCACTCCACTCCAACACACTTTCCCTCCCCACTCCAGCCCCCACTCCCTCCGGTCTCCATTCCAGCCCTCTCCTCCTCCTCACTCCACTCCAATCCCCACCCCCTCACCACTCCACTCCAAACTCCCTCCCTCCTCACTCCAATCCCCTCTCCCTCCCCACTCCGCTTCAATCCCCTCTCCCTCCACACTCCACTCTAACTCCCCCTCCCTCCCCACTCCAGCCCCCTCAGCCTCCACACTCCACTCCAACTCCCTGCCCCTCCCTACTCCACTCCAACACCCTCTCCCTCCCCACTCCACTTCAATCCCCTCTCCCTCCACACTCCACTCTAACTTCCTCTCCCTCCCCACTCCAGCCCCCTCAGCCTCCACACTCCACTCCAACTCCCTCCCCCTCCCCACTCCACTCCAACACCCTCTCCCTCCCCACTCCACTCCAACACCCTCTCCCTCCCCACTCCACTTCAAACCCCTCTCCCTCCCCACTCCACTCCAACTCCGTCCCCACTCCACTCCAGACCCCTCCTCCTCCCCACTCCACTCCAGCCCCCTCACCCTCCCCACTCCACTCCAACCACCACCCCCACCTCACTACACTCCAACCCCCTCTCCCTCCTCACTCCTCTCCAGCCCCCACTCCCTCCCCACACCACTCCAACCCCCTCCCCATCCCCACACCACTCCAACCCCCTCTCCCTCACCACTCCACTCCAGCCCCATCCCCTCACCAATCCACTCTAACCCCCTCTCCCTCCCACTCCACTCCAAACCCCTCCCCCTCCCCACTCCACTCCAGCCCCCTCCCAATCCACTCCAACCCCGTACCCCTCCCCACTCCAATCCAGCCCCCTCTCCCTCCCCACCCCACTCCAGCAGCCTCTCGCCCCCCACTCCACTCCAGCCCCCTCTCCCTCCTCACTCCACTCCAGCCCCCTCCCCGCACTTCAATCCCCTCTCCCTCCTCACTCCACTCCAGCCCCCTCCTCCTCCCCACTCCACTCCAATCCCCTCCCCCTCCCCACTCCACTCCAGCCCCCTCTCCCTCCCCACTCCACTCTAGGCCCCTCTCCCTTCCCCTCCACTCCAGCCCCCTCTCCCTCCTCACTCCACTCCAATCACCTCTCCCTCCCCAATCCACTCCAACTCTATCTCCCGCCTCACTCCACTCCAACCCGCTCTCCTTCCTCACTCCTCTCCAACCCCCTCCCCACCACTCCACTCCAACTCCATCTCCCTCCTCACTCCACTCCAACCCCCACCCCCACTCCATTCCAACTCCATCTCCCTCCTCACTCCTCTCCAGCCCCCTCCCCTTCCTCACTCCTCTCCAACCCCCTCCCCCCCACTCCACTCCAACTCCATCTCCCTCCTCACTCTTCTCCAGCCCCCTCCCCTTCTCACTCCTCTCCAGTTCCCTCCCCCTCCCCCTCCACTCCAGCCCCCTTTCCTTCCCCACTCCACTCTAGCCCCCTCCCCCTCCCCACTCCACTCCAACCCCCTCCCCCTCCCTACTTCACTCCAACATCCTCTCCCCCCACTCCACTCCACCCCCTCCCCCTCCCCACTCCACTCCAACCCCCTCCCCTCCCAACTCCACTCCAACCCCCTCCCCTCCCCACTCCACTCCAACCCCCTCCCCATCCTCACTCCACTCCAACCCCTTCTCCCATCCCCATTCCACTTCAACCCCCACCGCTCCCCACTCCACTCCAACCCCCTCCCCTCCCCACTCCACTCCAACTCCCTCTCCTCCCCACTCCACTCCAACCCCCTCCCCTCCCCACTCCACTCCAACCCCCTCCCCATCCCCACTCCACTCCAACCCCTTCTCCCATCCCCACTCCACTCCAACCCCCTCCCGTCCCCCTCCCCAATCCACTTCAACCCCCACCGCTTCCCACTCCACTCCAGCCCCATCCCCCTCCCGACTCCACTCCCTCCTCACTCCTCCTCACTCCACTCCAACTCCCTCTCCTTCCTCACTCCACTCCAGCCCCATCCCCCTCCCCACTCCACTCCAACCCCCTCTCCCTCAGGAGATAAGACCAAGAGGGGAAAAATGTTTAAAAAAGAGGAGAAAATGTTAAATGACGAGAAGGAGCGGAGGTGGTCTGTTTGGTTATCGTACTCCACCATCATCTTGACTGGAATAAGTTCACCAATGACCTTTCGGTAAGGAAACTGTCAGCTCTACATATGACTCCAGACCCACAGCCAATGTGGTTGACCTTTAACTGCCCTCTGTGCAATAAAAGCTGGTCTAGCCAGTGATGCCCATGTCCCATGAACGAATACATGAAAAGCTCAACAGGTCAGCCACGATGTGCCTGACTACAGCAGTTAATTGTTCCTAGTGTTTAACCTTCCTGATCACCTGGAGAAAATCACAATAAACACTATGTGGGCTGGTTGCACTGTTATTTTAGATTTTTTTATCAAAACTGTGCCATCTTGGTATCTATAAACTCATAGAATAATAGAAGTCCTACAGTGTGGAAACAGGCGATTTAGCCCAACAAGTCCCCACCAACCCTCCACACAGCGTCCCACCCAGATTCACTCTCCTACCATATCCCTGTAACCTGCATTTCCCATGGCTATTCCAACTAACTTGTGCATCCCTGGACACTATGGGGCGGTTTAGCATGGCCAATCCGTCTAACCTGCACATCTTTGGACTGGTTGAGGAAACCAGAGCACCCAGCAGGAAACCACACAGCTAACAGGAGAACATGCAAACTCCACACAGACAGTCGCCCAAGGCTGGAATCTATTCAATCCCACGCACGACTTTAAAGAAACAGGTAAGAGGCAGGAAGAATAATGTCGTTCATATATCATGTGATATAACATTCACCGTCCCATCCCACCAAGTATATCACAAAAAACACCATTAAGAAATCTTTCCCAGAAATTAGGAGCAGGTGTACGTCAGTCAGTCCTGTGAACCAGCTCCACTATTCAACATGATCACCCTACTCAGTCACCTGTTCCCACTTTCTCCCCATACCCGATGAGTCCTTTAACCCTCAGAACTATATCTAACTCCTTTTTGAAAATATTCAATGTTTAGGCTTCCAGTGACAGAGAATTCCAGAGGATCCTCACTCTCTGACTGAAGACATTTCTCCTCATCTCAGTCCTAAATGGCCCACCCTCTATCCTCAGACTGTGACTCAATGCTCTGGACTCCCTGGTCATCAGGAACATCCTTCTCACATTTATCGAGTCGAGCAAGTTTTATAGGTTTAGATTAGATTCCCTATAGTGTGGAAACAAGCCCTTCGACCCAACACATCCACACCGACCCTCCGAAGAGCAACCCACCCAGACCTATTTCCCTCTGACTAATGCACCTATCAAGTGGGCAATTTCCCATGGCCAATCCATCTTTGGACTCTGGAAGGAGTTCAGGTCTTCACCCTGAACAACTTCTCTTTCCAATCCTCCCACTTCCTCCAAACGAAAGGAGTAGCCATGGGCACCCGCATGGGCCCCAGCTATTTCTGCCTCTTCGTAGGATATGTGGAACAGTCCATCTTCCGCAGCTACACTGGCACCACCCCCCACCTTTTCCTCCGCTACATCGATGACTGTATCGGCGCCGCCTCGTGCTCCCACGAGGAGGTTGAACAGTTCATCCACTTCACCAACACCTTCCACCCCGACCTCAAATTCACCTGGACAGTCTCAGATTCCTCCCTCCCCTTCCTCGACCTTTCTATTTCTATCTCAGGCGACCGAATCAACACGTACATCTACTACAAACCGACCAACTCCCACAGCTACCTGGACTACACCTTCTCCCACCCTGCCCCCTGTAAAAATGCCATCCCATTCTCCCAATTCCTTCGTCTCCGCCGCATCTGCTCCCAGGAGGACCAGTTCCAAAAACGTACAACCCAGATGGCCTCCTTCTTCAAGGACCGCAATTTCCCGCCAGACGTAGTCGACGATGCCCTCCACCGCATCTCTTCCACTTCCCGCTCCTCCGCCCTTGAGCCCCACCCCTCCAACCGCCACCAGGACAGAACCCCACTGGTCCTCACCTACCACCCCACCAATCTCCATGTACAGCACATCATCCGCCGTCATTTCCGCCACCTCCAAACGAACCCCACCACCAAGGATATATTTCCCTCCCCTCCCCTAAAGACCACTCCCTCCGTGACTCCCTCGTCAGATCCACACCCCCCATCAACCCAACCTCACTCCCGGCACCTTCCCCTGCAACCGCAGGAGGTGCAAGACTTGCGCCCACACCTCCCCCCTCACCTCCCTCCAAGGGCCCAAAAGAAACTTCCATATCCGCCACAAATTCACCTGCACCTCCACACACATCATCTATTGCATCCTCTGCACCCGATGTGGCCTCCTCTATATTGAGGAGACAGGCCGCCTACTTGCAGAGCATTTCAGAGAATACCTCTGGGACACCCGGACCAACCAACCCAACCACCCTGTGGCTCAACACTTCAACTTCCCCTCCCACTCCACCAAGGATATGCAGGTCTTTGGACTCCTCCATCGCCAGACCACAACAACACGACGGTTGGAGGAAGAGCGCCTCATCTTCCGCCTAGGAACCCTCCAACCACAAGGGATGAACTCAGATTTCACCAGTTTCCTCATTTCCCCTCCCCCCACCTTGTCTCAGTCAAATCCATCGAACTCAGCACCGCCTTCCTAACCTGCAATCTTCTTCCTGACCTCTCCGCCCCCACCCCACTCCGGCCTATCACCCTCACCTTGACCTCTCTCCACCTATCACATTTCCGACGCCCCTCCCCCAAGTCCCTCCTCCCTACCTTTTATCTTAGCCTGCTGGACAAACCTTCCTCATTCCTGAAGAAGGGCTTATGCCCGAAACGTCGATTCTCCTGTTCCCTGGATGCTGCCTGACCTGCTGCGCTGTTCCAGCAAAACATTTTCCACTCTGGAAGGAAACCAGAGCACCCGGAGGAAATCCATGAGGAGAATGTGCGAACTCCACACAGACAGTCGTCCGAGGCTAGAATCGAACCTGTGTACCTGGTGCTGTGAGACAGCAGTGCTAACCACTGAGCCACCGTGCCACCATTCTATGAGAGTGCCCTCATTCTTGACTGAAGGTAGTCCTAACTGACCCAGTCTCTTTTTATACGTCAGTCCTGCCATTCCAGCAATCAGTCTGTTAAATCTTGGTTTCTCTCCTACAATAACTAGAACACCCATCCTCGGGTAAGGAGATCAAAACTGCACACAATACTTGGGTGTGGTCACACCAAGACCCTACCCTGAGGACATCCTAAAGTGTTTTATCGTCAATCAAGTACTGTCTGAAAAGGCTCAGCAATAAAATGGAGGAAACATGGGTTGCTAATTTATACACAACATGCACAATCCCTCAAAAAGACAATGTTTAAACAATCTGCAATTAGTAGTGTTGGCTAAGGGATAGATATTGGACAGGATACTGGGGTGGACTCTCCCTGCTCTTCTAGTCTCTTGGCTTTGTGTGGCAGTCTCTCACCAGCCCAGTGTAGTGGTTTCTTGGCCTGGCATGGCGGTCTCCCATTCCGGTGTGGCAGTCTCTCAGTGGCCCAGCATGGTAGTGTCTCAATGGTATATGGTGGTCTCTCAGCCCAGCATGACCATCTATCAGCAGGACATGGTGGTCTTCAGCATGGCCATCTTTTGGTGGAATGTGGTGGTTCACGGCATTGTGGTATTTCGGCGGTACAAGGCAGTCCTTTGGCCCAGTGTGGCCTCAGAATGGATGTCTGCTCTCAATGCGATTCCAGAGTCAAGGCCTTGCACTGTCTGGAGTCAATACCCAGTGCGGTCTGGAGTCAATGCCCAGCGTGCTCTGGAGTCAATGCCCAGAGAGGTCTGGAGTCAAGGTCCAGCGCGGTCTGGAGTCAAGGCCCAGCGCGGTCTGGGGTCAATGCCCAGCGCTGTCTGGAGTCAATGCCTAGCGAGGTCTGGAGTCAATGCCCAGTGCGGTCTGGAGTCAAGGCCCAGCGCGGTCTGGAGACAAAGCCCAGCGCAGTCTGGAGTCAAGGCCCAGCGCATTCTGGAGTCAAGGCCCAGGGCGGTCTGGAGTCAATGCCCAGCACGGTCTGGAGTCAAGGCCCAGCATGGTCTGGAGTCAAGGCCAGTGCAGTCTGGAGTCAAGGCCCAGCGCAGTCTGGAGTCAATGTCCAGCGCGGTCTGGAGTCAAGGCCCAGTGCGGTCTGGAGTCAATGCCCAGCGTGGTCTGGAGTCAAGGCCCAGTGCAGTCTGGAGTCAAGGCCCAGCGCGGTCTGGAGCCAAGGCCCAGCGCTGTCTGGAGTCAAGGCCCAGCGCAGTCTGGAGTCAAGGCCCAGCGCAATCTGGAGTCAAGGCCCAGCGCAGCCTGGAGTCAAGGCCCAGCGCAATCTGGAGTCAAGGCCCAGCGCAGTCTGGAGTCAATGCCCAATGTGGTCTGGAGTCAAGGCCCAGCGCTGTCTGGAGTCAAGGCCCAGCGCGGTCTGGAGTCAATGCCCAGTGCGGTCTGGAGTCAATGCCCAGTGCCGTCTGGAGTCAAGGCCCAGTGTAGTCTGGAGTCAAGGCCCAGCGCGGTCTGGGGTCAAGGCCCAGCGCGGTATGGAGTCAAGGCCCAGCGTGGTCTGGTGTCAAGGCACAGCGTGGTCTGGTGTCAAGGCCCAGCACGGTCTGGAGTCAAGGCCCAGGGCGGTCTGGAGTCAAGGCCCAGCGCTGTCTGAAGTCAAGGCCCAGCGCTGTCTGGAGTCAAGGCCCAGCGCAGCCTGGAGTCAAGGCCCAGCGCAATCTGGAGTCAAGGCCCAGCGCAGTCTAGAGTCAAGGCCCAGCGCAGCCTGGAGTCAAGGCCCAGCGCAATCTGGAGTCAAGGCCCAGCATGGTCTGGAGTCAATGCCCAGCGCGGTCTGGAGTCAAGGCCCAGCGCGGTCTGGAGTCAAGGCCCAGAGAGGTCTGGAGTCAAGGCCCAGTACGGACTGGAGTCAAGGTCCAGCGCGGACTGGAGTCAAGGCCCAGCACAGTCTGGAGTCAAGGTCCAGCGCAGTCTGGAGTCAAGGCCCAGCGTGGTCTGGAGTCATGGCCCAGCACTGTCTGGAGTCAAGGCCCAGCGCGGACTGGAGTCAAGGCCCACCGCGGACTGGAGTCAAGGCCCAGCGCAGTCTGGAGTCAAGGCCCAGTGCAGACTGGAGTCAAGGTCCAGCGCGGACTGGAGTCAAGGTCCAGCGCAGTCTGGAGTCAAGGCCCAGTGCAGACTGGAGTCAAGGCCCAGCACAGTCTGGAGTCAAGGCCCAGCGCGGACTGGAGTCAAGGTCCAGCGCGGACTGGAGTCAAGGCCCAGCACAGTCTGGAGTCAAGGCCCAGTGCGGACTGGAGTCAAGGCCCAGCGCGGACTGGAGTCAAGGCCCAGCGCGGACTGGAGTCAAGGTCCAGCGCGGACTGGAGTCAAGGTCCAGCGGACTAGAGGCTAGGTGCCAGCTGTTGGAAGGACTATTGTTCTGAACTTTTTATTTCTCTATTTTCTAATTTATTCCTACAACTTGCAATGCTAGACATTCTACTTCTTTATTTTTTCTAATTATTTTTCCTAAGAACTTGTATTGAAGAATCTGTACCAAGGTTTCCTTGTATCTAAAATGGTGCCATAAGTGGCGACTTGTAAACCTTTCAGCGTACTCATGGGAGTACATGTGACAATAAATCTATTTCAATTAAATTCAGTCCTGCCTTCTGATATTTATATAAGAAGGGGTCTTTCATCCAACTTGTTGAGAGCAATGCCAGCGGAGATCTGTTAATATCCTGTGACAACTTCTGCATATCACGGTAATGAGATTGTGATGACATAACGAAAAGGGGGCTTGTAATCAGAGCATTGACTGCCTCAAGTATTCAAGATGAAAGCAACTAAGATCAAACACTTAAAAGCAAACTAAAATGGAAAAGAAAATGAAACAATCAGATGAAAGATTAAACAGGAAAAAGAGGGGGAAAAATTAATGTCGCTGCATTATTAACTAGGGAGCACATAATTCACAAGATTAGAAAATGATTGGGGTTGAATGTGATAAGAACTTTAGGTTATTCAGTCGTGACTGAAAGAAAATTGAATGAATATCCTGAAAGAATAAGTAGTGTTGAAAGAAGGTCACAATATTTTTTGTTCTTTGCATTATTAACGATAAAAGTTGAATTTATACATATCTCCCCAATATGATTCTTTTTAAAAATCACTTGCTGAAAATAATGTATGTTTGTACTTTGTCATTTTATTTTGGATAATTGTCTTAATTTTCTCTTTTCCGCACTGTGAACCTGTATCGGTTTCAAACCGATACCGATATATTTAACATGAAGGATCAACAGCCACCAGGTCAAGATGGGTCACTGTGCCCAAAGCATGAGGCTGGGATAGGGTCTGGAGTGGGTGTTCTTACCCCAACCTCCATCAATCTGAACTTTACAGCAAGGCTACTATACCAAGACCAGTTTCCTGGAGAGCGTGGTGTGGGAAAAGGTGGTTAGGATGTGGCGTTGGAGGAGGCCCAGGACTTGCATGTCCTTGGCGGAGTGGGAGAGGGAGTTGAAGTGTTCGGCCACGGGGTGGTGGGGTTGGTGCAGGTGTCCTGGAGATGTCCCAGAGAACATCTCTGGGATGTCCACACCAAAAACCCCCAGCATCCCATGGCCATACACTTCAACTTACCCTCCCACTCTGCAAGTCCTGGGCCTCCTCCATTGCTACACCCTAACCACCTGACACCTGGAGGAAGAACATCTCATCTTCCGTCTTGGGACTCTCCAATCACACGGGTTCAATGTGGACTTCATCAGTTTCTTCATTTCCCCTTCCTGAACCTTATCTCAGATCCAACCTTCCAACACGAAACTGCCCTCTTGACCTGTCCTACCTGTCCATCTTCCTTCCCACCTATCCGCTCCAACGTCCTCTCCGACCTATCACCAATACTGCCACCTCCATCTACCGAGTGCACTCTCAGCCACCTTCCTCCCAACCCACTCCCCTCCCATTTATCTCACCACCCTCTCGGTTCACAAACCTCATTCCTGATGAAGGACTCTGGCCCGAAACATCGATTCTCCTGCTCCTTGGATGCTGCCTGACTTGCTGTGCTTCTCCAGCACCACACTCTCATCTCTGATCTCCAGCATCTGCAATCCTCACTTTCTCCCAGTTTCCTGGAGAGTCAGAGGCTGAGGGGTGACCTTATAGAAGTTTATAAAATCACGAGACGCATGGATAGCACGGATAGACAAGGTCTTTTTCCCAGGGTGGGGGAGTCCAAAACTACAGGGTATAGGTTTAAGATGAGATGGGAAAGATGTAAAAGGGACTTTTTCATACAGAGGGTGGTGCGTGTATGGAATGAGCTGCCAGAGGAAGTGGTGGAGGCTGGTACAATTACAGCATTTAAAAGGCATCTGGATGGGTATACTATTAGGAAGGGTTTAGAGGGATATGGACCAAATGCTGGAAAATGGGACTAGATTAGGTTGGGATATCTGGTCGGCATGGACGAGTTGGACCGAAGAGTCTGTTTCTGTGCTGTCCATTTCTATGACTCTATGAGTCAATGACAGAAGCAGCTGACCCTTCAGCTCACGGAAACACATTTTCCTTATTCTCTCAATTACACACATTGGTAATCTGGCACACCTTTATCAAACCGCATTGTAACCTTCTCTGGTTTAAGGAGAAGTCTGCGACTCCAGAGGGGAACCCCATTCTATGCTTTCCTCTATTCTGAAAAACAATATTGACCGGAGCTGTCAGAGGAAGTGGTGGAGGCCGGTACAATTACAACATTTAAAAGGCATCTGGATGGGTATATGAATAGGAAGGGTTTAGAGGGATATGGGCCAAGTGCTGGCAAATGGGATGGTCAGTTTGGGATGTCTGGTTGGCGCAGAGGAGTTGGAGCGAAGGGTCTGTGTCCATGCTGTACCACTCTAAGACTCTAACATTGTCTGGCAGTGGATATCTTTCCTCTTGTCATTCTGGGCATTTTGACCATGTTGAAGGAAATGAAAGAGGAGACATTCCTTTACTCAGAGGATTGCGAAGCCTCAGTCCCGGAGATCTGTGGATGTTCAGCTGTGTACATTCATAGCTGAGACCAATCGTGGTTGCTGGGATGTAGAAGTGAGGAAATTGAACTGCGGGAAGGTGATCCCATACAGCAACAAAAATCTGGAAGAGGAGTGAGCCAGAGAGGGAATTGGAACTGAGGAGGGAGCTAGATTAAACTGGGGAAAACGGAAGTAAGGGGAGCATAGGGAGCTGAGGGGAAGTGGCAGTCAGGTTGAGTCAGTCCAAGGAAGGAGACAGGAGTCAGCAGATCGAGAAATGAATTTGCGTACAAAGATCTCCGTTATATAGGTAGTCCCTGCAATAAGGTAATGGTAGGCTATGAGGATAGGCTCTAAAAGTGCACTCAAGATAAATGATCAACTATAATCTCATTAAGATCAGGTTGGTAATGACTACTCCTGCTTCTTTTTATTAGAGGGAGTGCGAGAAGAAAGAGAAATGGGTGCTGAGGGCAAGTGCGATAGAAATTGTTGTGATTGTTAAAAATTTGCCATTCTTGTGTTTGTCTTTACGTGCGGCACCAACACTGTCCTCCACATGAGAGACAGAAACTGAAATTGCTGGAAAAGCTCAACAGGTCCGGCAGCATTTGTGGAGAGAAATCAGAGTTAACGTTTCGGGGCAAGTGACCCTTTCTCAGAAGAGCATTAACATGCCACTCCCATCAGCACTTTTCACTATAGAACAAGCTGCCTGAACTGCTGTGCTCTTCCAGCACCACTAATCCAGAATCTGGTTTCCAGCATCTGCAGTCATTGTTTTTACCAAGTTATATTTCCATTAGGCTTTCAACACCCAAAATTCAAAACGTGCATTACAATCAACGATACACTTTTGAAATGTAATCACTGTTAGTAACACAAAAACCAAGATGTACACAGGAAGATTCCAGTGTGATAATGTTGGGTGAATGATAGATAATGGGCCAGGAAATTGGGCAGAGTTTATTTTTGCGTAGAGGGATGAAGGAATCTTTTATATCCACCTGAGGGGCTGACAATCTAATGTCTCAGCCAAAGGGTGAAGCCTCCAACAGGCGAACATTCCCTCAGTGTTGCATTGTGGGCCTGGATTCTGCTCAATTTCCTGAACAAGACAGAAGCTAAACATTATCAAATCATAACAATATAAATCCAAACAGTATCATTATTAATTAATCACAGTCAACAGCTTTTCAAGCACTTACTCAAGAAGCTTATTTATTGAAGCAGCCAACTATTAAGTAAACACCTGTCCCTGCCCCCGAGCCGTTAACACAATGTGAAGAAAAAGACTTTGCAAATAATGCCATTGGAAAGAGAAAGAATTGTTGCTTTTTGAAATAAAATCAGAAGGTGCTGGAAAAACCCAGTGTGCCTGGCAGCAGACAAAAAGAGGGTGAAATGTTTCCTTCCATTTAATTATGGATTGGGCAGCTAAGGAAGTCCTTGCTGAATTACAAATATTGACCATGTCACTGAAATTCATGCCCCATTATTCCAAATGTGAAAAGATTTAGTCAGACTCCCCAAAGACCACAATTTGCCTAAATAAATCTGAAAGAACTGCAGACGTTGTAAATCAGAAACAAAAGCAGAAATTGCTGGAAAAACTCAGCTGGTCTGGCAGCATTTGTAGAGAGAAATCATAGTTAACATTTTGGGTCTGATGACCCTTCCTCAGAACTGATGTTTGCTAGGTAAATGTCAGTTTATAAACAGAAGACAGGATGGGGGGAAGGGGATAAGGAGTAAGTGATAGATGAGGATAGAGCCCAAAGAGAGAACAGAACAGTTAGACAGACAACAAATTGGATAATGATCTGACTAGGAGGGTGAATAGCCATTCATGGGGACTGTTATTGGATACAATTACCTGGTCAAACCTCAGGAGCAACAGGGAAATTAATGAAGGTGGACAAGAAAAAAGATTGAAATGGAAATCCTGTCAGAGAGAGGAGTCAAACCTTTTCAAAGTGGGCATACCTAGAAGTGGCAGTAAGTTAAATACTAAGTAAAAATCTGAAATAACCAATAATGTTGTAAATCAGAACCGAAAGCAGAAGTTGCTCGAAAAGCTCAGCAGGTCTGGCAGCGTCTGTGGAGAGAAATCAGACCACCTGACTCTCAAACTCAGGTCAAAAGAAAATGAACAATGAATAAAGAAAAATACAGTTCAGACACAGGACTTTCATCTTTCCCAGATTGTGCTGACACATGATGGTAAAAACGAGGACTGCAGATGCTGGAAACCAGAGTCGAGGTTAGAGTGGTGCAGGAAAAGCACAGCAGTTCAGGCAGCATCCAAGGAGCAGGAAAATTGACGTTTCGGGCAAAAGCCCTTCATCAGGAATAGAGGCAGGGAGCCTCCAGGGTGGAGAGATAAATGGGACGGGAGGGGGACGGGGGTGGGGGAAAAGTAGCATAGAGTACAATAGGTGATTGGGGGTGGGGATGGAGGTGATAGATCAGAGAGGAAGGTGGGGGAAAGTAACAAAGTTTCCTCATTTCTCATTCCTCATTTACCAGTTTCCTCATTTCTCCTTCCCCCATCTCACCCCAGTTCCAACCTTCCAGCTCAGCACCGTCCCCATGACCTGTCCTACCTGCCTATCTTCCTTTCCACCTATCCACTCCACCCTCCTCTCTGACCTATCACCTCCATCCCCACCCCCATTCACCTATTGTACTCTTTGCTACCTTTCCCCACCCTCCTCTCTAACCTATCACCTTCATCCCCATCCCCATTCACCTATTGTACTCTATGCTACTTTCTCCCCACCCCCATCTCCCTCTCATTTATCCCTCCACCCTGCAGGCACCCTGCCTCTATTCCTGATGAAGGGCTTTTGCCTGAAACATAGATTTCTCTGCTCCTTGGATGCTGTCCGACCTGCTGTGCTTTTCCAGTACCACTCTAATTCTGACACATGATGTCCTTCTAAATTAAAAAACCTGTTGCTTCTCTGCAGTCTATGTCACTCTATTCCTTGCTTCAATTTGAACATGAGCTCAACGTAAGAGTTGTCTTCAGGACTAACAGTTGTTGTGTCACCATAGTCTTACCAGACCATAGGGGCTGCTCTCTCATTAGAAAGAAGCAACAGGGGGTGATTTAACCTGAGGGCCACTAGACCTCAGGCAAGGGAAGAAGTTGAGAAGAAGAGTCCTTCACTGTAACCTCAAACCAGTGATGGGCATTGAACACATACTGTTGACATCACACTGCTCTGTAAACCAACAATGCTAAACTGATTCCCAGGATTAACAGCCGCTAACTCAGACAACAACTATAATTCTATTAACATGTTTTATGCAAAATTCTATGACCATGGCTGATTTCTCTAAAGAAGGTCTTTTTTTCCCTGGCATGGGGCAGTCCAGAACTAGAGGGCATAGGTTTAAGGTGAGAAAGGAAAGATTTAAAAGGGACCTGAGGGGCAACTTTTTCACACTGAGGATTGTGCGTGTATGAAATGAGCTGCCAGAGGAAGTGGCAGAGGCAGGAAGAATTACAACAACTAAAAGACATTTGGACAGGAATATAGTTAGGCGAGGTTTAGAGGGATATGGGCCAAATGCAGGCAAATGGGACTAGTTCAGTTTAGTAAAGCTGGTCGGCATGGACGAGTTGGGCCGAAGGGCCTGTTTCCGTGCTGTATGACTCTGCTGATTCTATGACTGTAAACTTAAGTATTTAGCTCAGTCAGTTGGTGATACAGAAGTTGTGTATGACTGAAAAGTTTGATCCTTTTCCAGTGATTCTCAATGTTGAAAGCCAAGTATCACTTCATGTTAACAATACATCACTGTGCAACATGAAGGACCTGAGAAACAGGAGTATGCTAAAAAGCAGTCACACATCTGGTTACTGAGGCTCAAAGAATCACATGTCACAGATGGAGATTGTTTGGCCCATCTGTCCCATGCTGGCTCTTTGAAAACCTTGTCTAATGAGTCCCCATCCTGCCTGCACTTTCCCCACAGCCTGCCAATGTTTCATTTCAAAGTGCATATTCAATTGCCAAGACTCGAAATGATAGCACAGCTTTCAGCTGGTGAGTTCAGTTTTCTCTCTCGCAATGCTATTTCAGTAGATCAGGTGTCAAATGTACTGCAGAACTCTTCATGCTTGATGGACTCATGCTGAATCCAATTTAACAAGGTGCCATAATCATTATGGCTTATATGTATATTTGGTTGGACACGCAGATTCAGGCAGAAGGTCAATATTATTTGTCTGAGTTGGGTTGTTTGTCTATTTCTTCAGTCTGGGTCATGATGTAGCACGCAGCTCAATAAATAATGAAAGGATCACATTTGAAATCGAAAGGGAATTGTGTTCTGGAGTTGCGACTCACATTATAATTCAAATTTCCAATCCTGTGTCTTTGATCTTGTTGGAAGTTTGTTGCATTTTCTTCTTCCAAGTGTTTTGCTTCATTTTGTTTATTTGATAGTTTCCCAAGACTGAGGGAAAACTGTGTCATAAGGAAGGAAATAATCATGAGGATGGCAAAATGGGAAACAGAATAAACAAAGACAAAAGATAAAAAAAGAGACAGTGACTTCTATCTGCAGTCACAATCAGGAAAATAAAAGTGAACATCTGGAATTTATTTATTGCTTAGTAGTCACATCTTGAACTTTGGCATACAGGCAGAAGATATAGAAGCTGGAAAACACATAGCAACAGGTTCAAGAACAGCTTCTTCCCTGCCATTATTAGAGTGATGAATGGAACCTGTAACTTCAAATAATGTTGATCTTGTTAATGTTGACCTTGCTTCATGCACCTCCTGCGCAGTGTAACCTTGTATGCCTCACTCTGTCTAAGCATCCTATGAACGGTATGTCCGTGCTTACTGCTGTACTGCTCACAAACAAAGCCTTTGTGACTGTACTTAGGTACATGTGACAAAAAATTAAATCAAATCAAATGATATTTTTGTGAAAGATAGATATGATAATCAACATTATAATTCCATCAAAGCTATCAGAGAAAAATCTGAGAAGGTTTGGCCTCAATTTTCTAAAATTTACATAAAGTAGTTGTGGGCCCTGTAGCAAACTTGCAAAAATGTCATGAAGACGCACATCACTGAGCCTAAAGGACACAGATTGGGTAGTGGTGAAACAGACATGACTACCCGAGATTAGACTTGTGTAGAAATCCCTCTGCGAGACTCTCATGAACACATGGGCATGAAAACGTGAGGAAGATCAATGAATCCTTTCCTAATCCTTTCCTAATAAGAAGTCAGATCCTGGTATATCTATAATTACTGCCGTGTTTATAGTAGTGTATATATAATAGTGTTACTTCGAAATCGGAGCCAGAAGACAATTCGCGACTTTGCTTTCCCCTAAGCCAGCCTGTCTTAAGCACAAACATCAATTGGCATGATTTCAAAAGCTAATCTTGAGAATTCTATTTGGAATATAAATATTTAAATGGATAATCACAGACAATTGGATGAGTCACCTGCCAAAGTAAAGCTTAGTTTCGGGTAAAAATAAAAGATGGGTCTCAGGTGTAAAGGTAGGGCTTACAACCCTAAGAAGTAGTTCTTTGAACGAGGAGTCTCAGGTAGATAGGATAGTGAAGAAGGTGTTTGCTACGCTTTCCTTTATTGGTCATGGTACTGAGTACAGGAGTTGAGAGGTCATGTTGGGGCTGTACAGGACGTTAGTTAGGCCACTGTTGGAATATTGCGTGCAATTCTGGTCTCCTTCCTATCATAAGGATGTTGTGAAACTTGAAAGGGTTCAGAAAAAATTTACAAGGATGTTGCCAGGGTTGGAGGATTTGAGCTATAGGGAGACGCTGAGTAGAGTACAGCTATTTTCCCTGGAGTGTTGGAGGCTGGGGGGTGACCTTATCGAGGTTTATAAGACCATGAGGGGCACAGATAGGATAAATAGTCAAAGTCTTTTCCCTGGGGTGGGGGAGTTCAGAACTGGAGGGCATAGGTTTAGGGTGGGAGAGGAAAGATTTAAAAGGGACCTAAGGGGCAAATGTTTCACGCAAAATGTGGTGCGTGTATGGAATAAGCTGCCATAGGAAGTGCTGGAGGCTGGTAAAGTTACAACATTTAAAAGGCATCTGGATGGATACATGATTAGGAAAGGGTTAGAGGGATATGGGCCAAATGCTGGTAAATAGGACCAAATTAATTTAAGATATCTGGTCGGCATGGATGAGTTGGACCGAAGGATCTGTTTCCATGCTGTACAGCTCTATGACTTGATGACTCGGAAGGGGAGCATCACTAGCTAGGCTAGCTTTTATTTGCCATTCCTAATTGATCCAGAGAATTTGTTGGTGAGATGCCTTCCTTGGATCCAACAGGCAAAACATCCAATGAAAAATGGACTGAAACATTGTCTCTGCTTCCCAGCATCAAGAGGTTCTTAACACTGTGGACAAAAGTATTGGGAGAATACTTTTATCAACCGTTGCTAATGATTGGAATACAGAAGCAGGGAGAAGAACAAAGGCCTATAGGTTTGATGTGAAGTGCAAAAGAACCAAGGATGGTGTGAGAACAAGCTTTTTCACTCAGCGAGTAGTCAGGGTATGGAATGCACTGCCTGGAAATGTAATGGAGGCAGGTTCAAGAGGGGAATAGGGTGATTATTTAGATAGAAATGATGCACTGGGGGTGTGTGGAAAGGCAGGAGATTGGTGCTATGTATAAAAGCCTGAATGGATAGTAGAGCCAGTATAGGTATAGTGGGCCAAATGGCCTACTTCTGCAGCATAATAATTGTTTCAATCCACAACTCAATTAGTTCATGAATGACACGCACCTTAACTCAATTTTCTGCTTTATTATTTAACCCATAATAACTAGAACTGAAAAATTGCAATCAAGTTCATTTTTGAAACTTACCTTTGACCGCCAGACTCACGAGGCTTTTAGGGAACAGCCTTTCAGATTGTTCACCAGCCTCCATGCGAGCAAGGGTTTCCTGACACCAGCTCTGAATGGTCTAGTTCTAAATTAAAACCCTTTTTTCTTACTCCCTCCACCACAGGAGAATGTTTCTCTCTGGCTATCTTATCAAATCCTTTATTTACATTAACTGGATTAGATTAGCCTTTATTTTTCCAATCCACAATCTAACCTCAGCAATGCATCAACAAGCCACATACCCAATGTAGAGAGAGATAACACGCCAAACATGAGTTACAGGCTAATTGATGCAGGACCGAATTCTGAAGGAGAGGATGTTCAAATGGGAATGAGTTACATCTTAACAGGTCTCACCAAAACACTGTCACAAGAGACAGGATGTGGAGGTGTCGGTGTTGGACTAGGATGGACAAAGTTATAAATCAGACGAAAGTGGGTGCTGCAGGTACTGGAGATTAGAGTCAAGATTAAAGTGCTGGAAAAGCACAGCAGGTCAGGCAGCGTCCGAGAAGCAGGAAAATCAATATTTCAAGCACTACTGGGGCAGCACGGTGGCTCAGTGGTTAGCACTGCTTCCTCACAGCGCCAAGGACCTGGGTTCGATTCCTGCCTCATGTGACTGTCTGTGTGGAGTTTGCACATTCTCCCCGTGTCTGCGTGGGTTTCCTCCAGGTGCTCCGGTTTCCTCCCACAATCCAAAGATGTGCAGGTCAGGTGAATTGGCCATGCTAAATTGCCCATAGTGTTAATTGCACTAGTTAGGGGTAAATATAGGGTAGGGGAATGGATCAGGGTGAGTTACTCTTCAGAGGGTTGGTGTGGACTTGTTGGGCCGAAGGGCCTGTTTCCATACTGTAGGGAATCTAATCTACTCTAATCTTGACTCGAAAGTTATAAATCATGCAACACCAAATTATAGTCCAACAGGTTTATTTGAAAGTAGAAACTTTTGGAGCTACCTGAAAAAGCTCAGAAAGCTTGTGATTTCAAATAAACCTGTTGGACTATAACCTGGTAATGTGTGATTTCTAACAAGAGACAGGAACTAACAAAACCAGTTTTGATGGTTCGAGTCTCCAAGGGGAGAAGTTAACCACTTCCAGTGACTCAGAATTGTAATATCACCAAAGGAAACCTCAGGCCGTAGCAAGCAACCAAAACAAACCTAAAAGCTTGTGGGCGGCACGGTGGCACAGTGGTTAGCACTGCTGCCTCGCAGCGCCAGAGACCCGGGTTCAATTCCCGCCTCAGGCGACTGACTGTGTGGAGTTTGCACATTCTCCCCGTGTCTGCGTGGGTTTCCTCCGGGTGCTCCGGTTTCCTCCCACACTCCAAAGATGTGCAAGTCAGGTGAATTGGCCATGCTAAATTGCCCGTAGTGTTCGGTAAAGGGGTAAATGTAGGGGTATGGGTGGGTTACGCTTCGGCGGGTCAGTGTGGACTTGTTGGGCCGAAGGGCCTGTTTCCACACTGTAAGTAATCTAATCTAATCTAATCTAAACAGTGAGAGAACCTGGTGCTGTTGACTGACAGAAGAGCACAGGCTGTAACTGAACAACGATAGCTGTCAATGAAAATGGCAGAAATTCAATTCTCCAACTAATTTGAGTGATTCACTTCCTCAAATGAAGAACACCTGCAACTAAATCCAACAACAACTCGCAGACAAATCCTGAATGCAAAAAGGCATGTAATATACCATAAGGGCACTTGTAGTGCAGCGGTAATGCCCCTGCCTCTAAGCCAGGATGCCCAGATTCAAATTCGATCTGCTCCAGATAATTTCTCTGAACAGGTAGACTGTGAAAATACCTGTAATCTATTCATCCACAATTAAACAGGTGAAATGTAATGTTTCAATTCAAGGATGTGGGATTTTCATCATTTATATAAATGATTTGGATATGAGTTTAAGAGGTATAAGCTTGCAGATGACACCCAAATTGGAGGTGTAGTGGACAGCAAAGAAGGTTAGAGCTGAAAATATGTTGCTGGAGAAGCGCAGCAGGTCAGGCAGCATCCAGGGAACAGGAGAATTGACGTTTCGGGCATAAGCCCTTCTTCAGGCTTATGCCCGAAACGTCGATTCTCCTGTTCCCTGGATGCTGCCTGACCTGCTGCGCTTCTCCAGCAACACATTTTCAGCTCTGATCTCCAGCATCTGCAGACCTCACTTTCTCAGCAAAGAAGGTTACCTCAGATTACAACGGGATCTTGATCAGATGGGCCAATGGGCTGAGGAGTGGCAGATGGAGTTTAATTCAGATAAATGTGAGGTGCTGTATTTTGGGAATGCAAATTTTAGCAGGACTTATACACTTAATGGTAAGGTCCTAGGGAGTGTTGCTGAACAAAGAGACTTTGGAGTGCAGGTTCATAGCTCCTTGAAAGTGGAGTCGCAGGTAGATAGGCTAGTGAAGAAGGCGTTTGGTATGCTTTCGTTTATTGGTCAGAGTACTGAGTACAGGAGTTGAGGGGTCATGTTGCGGCTGTACAGGTCACATTTGGAATATTGCGTGCAATTCTGGTCTCCTTCCTATCGGAAAGATGTTGTGAAACTTGAAAGGGTTCAGAAAAGTTTTACAAGGATGTTGAGGATTTGAGCTATAGGGAGAGGTTGAACAGGCTAGAGCTATTTTCCCTGGAGCGTTAGAGGCTCAGGGGTGACCTTATAGAGGTTTATATAATCATGAAGGGCATGGATAGGATAAATAGACAAAGTCTTTTCCCTGGGGTGGGGGAGTCCAGAACTAGACAGCATAGGTTTAGGGTGAGAGGGGAAAGATATAAAAGAGACCTAAGCGGCAACTTTTTCACACAGAGAGTGGTACGTGTATGGAATGAGCTGCCAGAGGATGTGGTGGAGGCTGGTACAATTGCAACATTTAAGAGGCATTGGATGAGTATATGAATAGGAAGGGTTTGGTGGGACATGGGCTGGGTGCTGGCAGGTGGGACTAGATTGGGTTGGGATATCGGGTCGGCGTGGACGAGTTGGACCGAAGGGTCTGTTTCCGCGCTGTACATCTCTATGACTCTATGACTCTAAGAGTTTTGTCTAAACGGCAGCAAGACTATGTGGGTCAAATGGCCTGTAACCATGCTGCATTTGCGTTGTAAGATTTTGATGTATTAAAACTTCAGGAGGACATGGTGGCTCAGTGCTTAGCACTGCTGCTGACTCACAGTGCAAGGGACGCAGGTTCAATCTCAGTCTGGGGTGACTGTTTGTGTGGAATTTACACATTCTTCCCGTGTCTGTGTGGGTTTGTTCCAGTTTCCTCCCATAATCCAAAGATGTGCAGTTTGGTGGATTGGCCAAGCTAAATTACCAGTAGTGTCCAGGGATGTGTCGTAATCAGGGGTAAATATAGAATAGTAGGGTAGGGGAATGGGTCTGGACTTGTTGGGCCAAATGGCCTGTTTCCACACTGTAGGGATTCTAAAATTGACAGCTACATCAAGCAAACAATAAATCATTAATGTTTTCTGGCTCCTGAGCCTTATAGAATGGGAAAAGGCTTGTAAAGAAAGGGCTTCTTTTTGTAACCACCTTTAAGACGCTCTAAAGAGCAACTTCATGAGGACATAAAACAAGTGCTATCAAAAACTGACACTGACAATTTCTACTTTGCGGACAAATGACGAATCCTGTTTCTTACAAAGTGGATGGCATCAAAAAAAAAATCACCAAGTAATAAAATCTCACGGAATGAAACAGTGTCAAAAATAGAAAAGAAAACCACATATCAACGATAAGGCATAAATGCTACCAGAAATGATGCGCTCTGATTGAACTAAGAAATAATCCTGAAACCATCATAAAGCTGGGAGATAAAGCCAGCAGCATGTTTATTACAGGAGGATAACAATTCCCTTTTGAAGCATGTGGAGAACTTAATAAGAACAAGCCATTTTACCAACTTAACAGCATCAATATGTGAGAAAATACACAGGGATACTGAAACTTGTTCTCACACCTTAACAAGCCTCGGTATGTTGAGTACAGCTGTAACTCAGAAACCTGTACCTTTTTCAAAAATAGGCCAATGTGCCAGATCTCATGGACAGCACCAGAGAAAACAGGATCAGGGCAAATTGTTCAGTTGGATTCTCACTCTCACACAACACACACACACTCACTCATTCACACACACGCTCACTCACTCACACACATTCAATCACACACACACTCACTCACTCACTCACACTCACTCACACACACACACTCACTCACTCACACACACACACTCACTCACTCACACACACTCACTCACACACTTACACACACAGACATACTCACACACACTCAATCACTCACACACACACACTCACTCACACACACTCATTCACTCACTCACTCACTCATTCACACACACTCACTCACTCACACATTCAATCACACACACTCATTCACTCACTCACTCACACTCACTCACACACACACTCACTCACTCACTCACACACACTCACTCACACACATACACACACACACATACTCACACACACTCAATCACTCACACACACACACTCACTCACACACAATCATTCACTCACTCACTCACACTCACTCACACACACACACTCACTCACACTCACTTACTACACACATACACACACACATACACTCACTCACACACACACACTCACTCACACACACTCATTCACTCATTCACTCACACTCACACACACATACACACTCACACATACACACTCACTCACACACATTCAATCACTCACACACACTCACTCACTCACTCACTCACACACACTCATTCACTCACTCACACTCACACACACATACACACTCACACACATACACACACTCACACACACTCAATCACTCACACACACACTCATTCACTCACTCACTCACACACATACACACTCACTCACTCATACTCACTCACTCACACACATACACACTCACTCACACTCACTCACTCACACACATACACATTCACACACACATACACCCTCACTCACTCACACACATACACATTCACACACACATACACCCTCACTCACTCACACACTCATTCACTCACTCACACACATACACACTCACTCACTCATACTCACACTCATTCATACTCACACACACTCTCACACACATACACACTCTCTGTCACACACTCATTCTCATACACACACTTTCATACACACACACTCACTCACTCTCATACACGTACGCTCACACACACTTTCATACACACACTCACTCTCACACACAATCTCATACACACACACTCACTTACACACACTCACACAGACACATGCACACTCATTCACATACTGTCTCACACATATACACACATATGCACTCACTCACTCACACACACACATTCAGACACACACACATTCACACACTCACTCACACTCACTCACACACACATACGCATTCTTGCACTCACTTATACACTCACGCACACTCACTCACACATACACTCACTCACTCATACACACACTCACTTTCTCACACACTCTCATACACATACATTCACATGCACACTTACTCACATACACACTCTCTCACACACACACTCACTCTCTCACACACACACATTCGACACACACCCACACTCACTCATGCTCACTCACTCACTCACACACACACATTCACACACTCACTCATACTCACTCACACACACACTCATTTTCACAATCACTCATACACTCACTCACATACACACTCAATCAGACACACTCTCGCGCACACAATCACTCACACACACTCACTCTCACACTCTCTCACACACACTCTCACAAACACACGCTCTTTCTCTCTCTCACACACACACGCTCATAAACTCTCTCACACACTCACAAACACACACTCACATACACACACACTCACAAACATACTTCTCTCTCACACACACAGACATACTCACAAACTCCCTCTCCCTCTCACACACACACTCACAAACACACACTCTCACACACACTCACAAATACTCTCTCTCTCACACATACATTCACAAACATGCACTTTCGCACACACGTTCACAAGCACACAATCTCTCTCACACACATACACACACACTCACAAACACTCTCTCTCACACACACACATACATGCACCCACTCACAAACACACACTCTCTCTCTCACACACATGCACACACCCACTCACAAACACCCACACCATAATGTCAACTGATTGTATCTGTGTTTGTGCTGCTGCTGGGAAAGAGGCTAGGAAAGGGAGGGGATGAGTGGGACTATGGGTAAGGGAGGAGGTGAGGGTGGAAGTTGGGGCTAATGAAGCGGAGTTGCCCCTCGCTGGCAGTGCCGGCGGGGTAGGTCTCCTGTGCCCATCACTCCTTTGTCAGGCCCGCCCCCGATGCCACCTGGTCCTGTCCGGCCACAGCACCTCCCGAGGGAGGCAACACTCTGAGAGTCAGGAGCCTGTGGCCTAGCATCGGGGCTGCTGCTGTGCCTGCTTCCCCCTTCGCACAGCTTCCCTCCCAGTCTGCTCTTCCCTTTGACCATCTCTATCAAAGGGTCCTGAGGAGTGTTACCAAACAGAGAGACCTAGGGCCGCATAGTTCCTTGAAAGTAGTGTCAAAGGTAGACACAGAATGAACTGCTAGAGGAAGTCATCGAGGCTGGTACAATTACAACATTTAAAAGGTATCTGGATGGGTACATGAATAGAAAAGGTTTAGAGGGATATGACGAAAGTGAGGACTGCAGATGTTGGAGATCAGAGTTAAGATTAGAGTGGTGCTGGAAAAGCACAGCAGATCAGGCAGCATCCGAGCAGCAGGAAAATCGACGTTTCGGGCAAAAGTCCTTCATCAGGAATTCCTGATTAAGGGTTTTTGCCTGAAATGTCAATTTTCCTGCTCCTCGGATGCTGCCTGACCTGCTGTGCTTTTTCAGTACCACTCTAACCTTGAGTTAGAGGGATATGGGCCAAGCGCTGGCATACAAGACTCAATTAATTCAGAATATCTGGTCAGCATGGATGAGTTGAACAGGAGGGTCTGTTTCTGTGCTGTACAACTCGATGACTCTATAAGGTCAGAGGTGGGGATGTTCACCAATGATTGTACAACATTCAGCACCATTCACAACTCTTCCAACACCAAAGCAGTCCATGTTCAAATGTAAAAAGATCTGGACAATAGCCAGTGATGTTTGTGCTACACAAATACCAGGTTCTGGTCATCTCCAACAAGAGACAATCTAACCACCGCTTGACATACAATGGTGTTACCATCACTGAATCCCCTACTATCAAGATCCTGGGGGTTACCATTGATCAGAAACTTACTACAAGAGCAGGTTGAGGCTGGGAAAACTGCAGCGAGTAACTCACCTCCTGACTCTCCAAAGCCTGTCCCATCATTGACAAGACACAAGTAGGAGTGTGTTGGAATACTCCCCACGTGCCTGGATGGGTGCAGCCCGAACAACACTCAAGAAGCTTGACACTATCTGGGACAATGCAGCCCTCGCTTGATTGACACAACATCCACAAACATCCACTCTCTCCACCACCAATGCTCAGCAGCAGCAGAGTGTACTATCTACAAGATCAATGCTAGAAACTGGCCAAGGTTTCTTTAAACAGCACCTTCCAAACTCACGATCATGTCCATCTCGAAGGATAAGTTTGCAGATACATGGGACCCCCCCCTCAAGCCACTCACCATCCTGACTTGGAAATATATTGCTGTTCCTTCAGGGTCACTGGGTCAAAATCCTGGACTTCCTTCTCTAAGGGCACTATGGGTCAACCTACAGCTGGTAAACTTCCAACGTGTAAAAGGCCCCTGGATGGTTACATGAATCAAAAGGGCTTAGAAGAATATGGGCCAAATGTTGGCAAATTGGACTAAATCAATTCAGGATATCTGATCGGCATGGATGAGTTGGACCGAAGGGTCTGTTTCCGTGCTGTGGAAACAGCAGTTCAAGAAGGAAGCTCACCATCACCTTCTCAAGGGCAACTAGAACAGGCAATAAATGCTGACCGAACCAAAAACTCTGATATCCCATGAATGGAGTTTGTTTTAAAAGCCACTCTATAAAGGCCTCAAAATCTGACCCCAGTCCCTCACAACCAAAGCAGGAAGTTATTTAGATGGTTGAATCTTGAATCAAATCTACACATGTTCAACAGCGCCACCTCTGAGACTGACTGCTGCTTTGTGTCGTTGCTGGATAACATGGCACTCGTCCACATGCGTGCACCCTCTCTGTGCCACCTAGAGGTGGCGTTAGCAGCATTTGCAATCTTTGACATTTGTGATCCTCTGTTTGCAGATTGGCTACTGTTTCACCATTCACAACGTTAACTGCATATCACAGGAATCCACTCTTTCAGACTCTTTACGGTGACCAGAGATTGTGAAAGGTGCTAAACAAATACACCCTTCTGTTTTTACAGCAACTGCAAGTCAGAATATCTCTGGCAGCTGCCTCTTTTCACTAACCTGTTTCCTAGAATTGGAGCAATGAGAGTATTTTATCTCACTGGCCAGCAGCCAAAGATTATTTTTGCTTTGTATCTTAGCAGGGACTCACAGAGCTACAATTTTCCACTATCTTTTGATTCACTGCCTAATTAATCATATCTGAGTATAAGGCAATCCAGTCAACCTGAATCTCGATCCTTGCTAAGGGGCTTTCAAGATTATGATATCTGCGTTTCGGGGCAGACGTCAAGGCATAAAGCGATAATGTTTATCAACAGCATGCTGTCTGTGGTTTTAAAGAATGCTAAACCTCCCCTTATAAAGTTCCCTCAACATATTTATTAGCATTCAAAAAAAAACCTCGTACAATGCAATCTGTTACAATCCAAGTTGATATCATTATTGGAAAATTCAGATCCCAAACTGAAATCTACTTCGGTAGATAATTTTTATTTTAACAAGGTGGTCACTCACTAGGACATAAGGACACAATGCCACAGATTTTGTTTTAGCAATAAAGTAGCAGTTTATTAAGCAGAAGTAATGAAGATAAAATAGAAATAAGCTGTTTAAATGAAACACAAGCTTAAACATTTTGAAACTGCAGTAAAAATAATTTCATGATGAGGAGGTGCCAGTGTTGGACTGGGATGGACAAAGTTAAAAATCACACAATACCAGCTTTTGATTAGATTAGATTAGATTCCCTACAGTGTGGAAACAGGCCCTTCGGCCCAACAAGTCCACACCAACCCTTCGAAGAGTAACCCGCCAGACTCATTTCCCTCCGACTAATGCACCTAACGCTATGGGCAATTTAACATGGCCAATTCACCTGACCTGCACATCTTTGAACTTATAGTCCAACAATAACTATAACCTGGGGATAATATCCTGGTGTTGCGTGATTTTTAACTTTGTCTATTAAGTTCAAATTACTCCTTTTTTTTGCATTTATTCAAATGACGAGTTGGTGGAGGTTTGAAACTCACTTCTTAGGGGCTAATACAGGCAGAAACACCCTAATTTATTTAAAATGTGTTGGGAGATGCTCCTCAATGTGTTATGACCTGCAGGACTACAGTCATAGAGTCATACAACACGGAAACAGACCCTTCATTCCAACCAGTCCACAGTGACTATTATCCCAAACTAAACTAGTCCCACTGCTTGCACTTGGCCCATGTCCCTCCAAACCTTTCCTATTCATGAAATTATCCAAATGGCTTGTAAACGTTGTAATTGTATTGCATCTAACACTTTCTCTGGCAGTTCATTCCATACATGAATCTCTCTCTGTGTAAAAAGATTCCCCTCATGTCCTTTATAAATCTTTCTCCTCTCACCTTAAAAATATGCCTCCGGTTTTGAACTCCCCCACCCTAGGCAAAAGACCCTTGTCATTCACCTTACCTATGCTGCTCATGATATTATAAACCACAATAAGGTCACCCCTCAGCCTCCAACGCTCCAGGGAAAAAAGTCCCCGTCTTTTCTGTTTTATATTTCAAACCCTCATTCCTGGCAACATCCCTGTAAATCTTTTCTGAACTCTCTTCAATTTAATAATTTCCTTCCAAATACTGGACTGTGGGATTGAACTGGTTGATTTGTTTGTTATTTGGTGCAGCCATATGGGCCAAATGGCCTCTTCCTATACTTCGCCCTAGTTCTAGAAACTTCTAATCAACCTGTTCCGACTTGTTATGATACACCTTGGAGAAGGTGGGATTTAAAGTCAAGCCTTCCATCTCAAAGGCAGGGGCACTATCACTGTGCAACATTGCCGTTTTGTTAAGTCGATGATCCTGTGATACAACATCTTTAATGTGTGCCAAGGTAATTCACAGGAAAGATTGCAACAAAAATTGACACTGAGCTGCATAAGGGAAATTAGGAAGTTAAAAGGAATATGAGAGATGTGAAAGTTTAGTCAATAAGGTAGGATTTAAGGAGCTGCTTCAAGAAGGAGAGAATGGTAGTGAGACAGAATCAATTAGAGAGAGAATTTCTGAGCTTAGGGCTTTAGTAGGTGGAAGAACAACTGTCAAATATACAGCAATGAAAATCAGAAATGCCCAAAAATGCCAGACTTGCAGAAGTGTCAAGATAGAAACAGAGAAACATCGAAACTAGGAGTAGGAGTAGGCCATTCGGCCCCTCGAGCCTGCTCCACCATTCCATAGGATCATGGCTGACCATCCAACTCTAGCACCTCGTTCCCACTTTCTGCCCATATCCTTTGGTCCCTTTAGATCTAAGAACAATATCTAACTCCTTGAAAATATTCAATGTTTTGGCCTCCACTGCTTTCTGTGGCAGAGAATTCCACAGGCTCCCCATTCTCGCTCTCCTTATCTCATTTTGAAGGGCTTTAGGGTTAGTGGAGATTTCTGAGTTGTTGAGGCCATGTTTGGATTTGAAAGCAAGGTTAAGAATTTTAAAGTGTGGATATTGACAGACCAGGAACCAATGCAAGTGAGAAACATGGGGGTGGAAGAAGGAGCAAATTGCTGCAGATGCTGGAATCTGAACAGAAAACGAAAAATGTTGGAGATCACAGTGGGTCAGGCAGCATCCATGGAGAGAGAGAGCAAGTTAACGTTTCAAATGTTTACTTCAACAGAGCTGAAGTAAAGTGTGGAGAGGATAGCATTTCTGCTACATTGTGAGGGGGTGTTGGAGTGCTTGGGGGAGGATGAGTAATGATAGTGCAGGTTAAATGATCGAAACGTGCGAAGGGCAGAACAATGGTGTGTCTGAAAGTCAGATTGGAAAGAACACCGAGTTCCACTGGGGTTGGGGGAGGGGAGAAAGGGTGACAGAGTGTGTAACAAGCAAAACTAAAAGAAAGAGAAGGAAGGGGTTCACAATTTGAAGTTGTTGAACTCAAAATTGAGCTTAGAAAGCTGTAAAGTGTCTAGTCTGAAGATGAGATGTTGTTCCTCCAGTTTGCGCTGTGATTCACTGGAGCATTGCAGCAGTCGAGGACAGACACATAGACAGGCGGGCAGGAGGCTGTGTCAAAGAGACCGACGCACATTACCAGGGAGTTTGTCCTGTGTCCTGGGTGAGAAGTTGGCTGGTTCATACAGACATAAAGAAATGCAGTATTTAATGAAAAGATAGGGGCGTTATCTGTACTTTCTTTACTCAACCAAAGTTCTTTAAAGAAAATACATTAACTGATCATTCATCTCAGTCATGTGAATGATCGTGCTGAACAAATTGCCTGTTCCATTCTCTGACGTAGCAGCAGTGGCTGTATTCCAAAGTAATCCTTTATTTGTGAAGAGCTTTTTGGACACTTCTGAGAGATGTGATAAGAAACTATATAAATGTAAGTTATTTCTTTCTTCTTCTTGTAAGCTTCAATTCTGTTCCCCCATCAGATAACTGAATATATCATTAATTACTTTTACAGACAGTTATTTCCACAGAAGGGAAATGTAGCCTACATCTGGAGGATTTAAAGCGCTGTAATATCCCATTGAAACAAATTTAAAATAAGCATGTTCCAGTATTTCTATTTGGGCTGAATTTGAAGTCTCCTCAATGATGTGTTTTTTCCAAAAATCAAATCAATGGAAATAATAATGAAATAAAGATGGACAATGCTAATGAAATAGAATGTATCGATCAAAATCTTGGAAGACAAGAGAGTCAAAAATTAATATCTGCCAGAAGTTAGCAGTATTTTACCTGGGTTAAACACTGGGGTTAATGCTATTGTTTCCTGATTCCTGATGAAGGGCTTTTGCCCAAAACATCGATTTTCCTGCTCCTCGGATGCTGCCTGAACTACTGTGCTTTATCTTGACTTATTGCTATTGTTGCTTTTTTAAAATTCACTCACACGATGAGGGCATCGCTGACCAGGCCAGCATTTACTACCCACCCCGAACTGTCCAGAGGGCAGTTAAGAGTCAATCAAATTGCTGTGGGTGTGGAGTCACATACAGGCCAGACCAGGTAGGGGATGGCAGTTTCCTTCCCTAAAGGGCACTAGTGAACCAGCTGGGCTTTCCCTGACAATTGGCAATGGATTCATGGTCAGCCTTAGACGCTTAATACCAGGTAGTGGACCGAGAGTGATGGTGAACTGCCTTCTTGAACCACTGGCAGTCCATGTGATGCAGTTACATTTGGAAAGCAGAGCCAGTTTCTGACCCAGAAACAGTGAAGGAACAGTAATATTGCTTCATGTCAGGACAGTGTGTTGTCTGGGGAGGTACTTGCCGAGATGCTCCCGTATATCATCTAACCAATCTCTGCCTTCATTTGCCTTAGATCCAAAGCCGTTCATACCTTTCCTTGACAGAAATGAAACAGTTTGGCATCTGGTTAAATGTTGTCTAACAGGAGTTAGTACCTTCAGATTGGAAGAGGAGAGATAATATTTTTTTCAGTTAAATTTACATGGATGAATTTCAGCTGTGAGAAAGTAAGCAGAGTTGAAGGAGATCAGAGTTGAAAACGTGTCAAATTAATCCCATTTTCGGAAATGAAAAGTAGAAAAATTAGGTTTAGATTAGATTCCCTACAGTGTGGAAACAGACCCTTCAGCCCAACAACCCACCCAGACCCATTCTCCTACATATACTGATTAATGCACCTAACACTACAGACAATTGAGCATGGCCAATTCACCTAACCAGCACATCTTTGGACTGTGGGAGGAAACCGGAGCACCCAGAGGAAACCCACACAGACACAGGGAGAATGTGCAAACTCCACACAGACAGTTACCTGAGACAGGAATTGAACTCAGGTCCCTGGCGCTGTGAGGCAGCAGTGCTAACCACTGAGCCACCGTGCCACACCTTTTTCTTTTTCCTTCAGCATCTCTGGAACATTCCCCCAGAATATTACTTGAGTGTTGGGGGGTGGGGGAGCCTTTCAGGATGTTTGCTACCGTACTCATTTGCTTGATTTTCTCCTGGGATGTGGGTGTTACTAGCAAGGTCAGCATTTGCTGCGATCCCTAATTGCCCTTGAGTGGCTCAGAGTGCCATTTCAGAGGGTGGCGAATCCATAGAGATCTGAAGTCATGTGTTGGCCAGACTAGGTAAGGACAGCAGATTTCCTCTCCACAAGGCCATTAGTGAACCAAATGAATTTTTGTCCCAATGGAGGATCACATCATGGTCACAATGACTGAGACTGATTTTCAATTCCACCTTTCTAAATTGAATTTTAATTTCACCAGCAGTAATGCTTTTTTAATCCAAATTGACTCCATTATTATTGGCCCATGGACTACTAACCCAGAGAAAGTGAGGACTGCAGATTAGGTTAGATTCCCTACAGTGTGGAAACAGGCCCTTCAGTGCAACAAGTTCGCACCAACCCTCCGAAGAGTAACCCACCCAGACTTATTTCCCTACGTTTACCACTGACTAATGCACCTAACACTACAGGCAATTTAGCATGGCCAGTTCACCTGACCTGCACGTCTTTGGTCTGTGGGAGGAAACCGGAGCACCCGGAGGAAACCCACACAGACACGAGGAGAATGTGCAAATACCACACAGACAGTCACCCGAAGCAGGAATCAAACCTGGGGCCCTGGCACTGTGAGGCAGCAGTGCTAACCCCTAAGTCACCATGTCACCCTGATCAGAGTCAAGAATGTGGTATTGGAACAGCACAGCAAGTCAGGCAACATCCGAGGAGCAGGAGAGTTGACATTTTGGGCATAGGCTCTTCATCCTGCCTGAACCACTGATTCTCCTGCTCCTCGGATGTTGCCTGACCTGCTGTGCTTTTCCAGCACCACACTTTTCAACTGTTAACCCAGTGACAATATCACTCTGGCAACTCTCCACCTTTGCTTATTCATAATGAGGAGGACGGGGCGGTCTTATAAGGAGTTACCAAAGTACAACTACAATGGTTTTCAATCCCAAAAAGCTTCTGCGTTTGTTATCCCTTTCCCACCTCCATCCCTCCTCTCATTGCTCACCTCACACCCAAACTTCCAGAACTGACCTGGTCATGAGCATTGGCTTAACATTCAGCAATTCTTTTAAGATGATCATGAAATTGCTTTGGACACCTTAAGGACACAGAAACCATTCATCCCTGACTGTCCTATGAACCATTGAACCAGTGTGGAAACAGGCCATTCAGCCCAACAAGTCCACACTAACCCTCTGAAGAATAACCCACCCAGACCCATTCCACCACATTTCCCCTGATTAATGCACCTAACGGACACATCCCTGAACACTACGGGCAATTTAGCATGGCCAATTCATCCAACCTGCACATCTTTAGATTGTGGGAAGAACCCAGAACACCCAGAGGAAACCCACACAGATAGTCACCTGAGGCTGGAATCGAACCTGGGTTCCTGGCACTGTGAGGCAGCAGTGCTAACCACTGAACTACTGTGCCGCCTTGTCGAATCTGACAGTAAGTCAAAACTGGCCCTCAAGGACTGATTCAACATGCTCCTGAAGAGTTAAAAGATTCTGAAATGTTGATTTGGTGCAGAATTTGACAGGGGTGTCTCAGCCAATGTTTATTCTTCATCGAACATCACCAAAGGCAGATGGACTGAGCATCCCTTTGCTAACACTGTTTCTGGGTCTTGCTGGGAGCATGTTACTGTAAGGCAACAATAACTAGTTATTAATTAGTTGCGAAGTACTTTGGGATCCAGTGAGATATTACATAAACACAGGTTCCTTTTCTTTTAAGAGATGGACAATTTTTCAAGTTCTACAAAAACCTAAAGAATTGCGGATGCTGTAAATCAGAGACACAAACCGAAATTGCTGGAAAAGCTCAGCAGGTTTGGCAGCACCTGTGGAGAGAAATCAGAGTTAGTGTTTTGGGTCGAGTGACCCTTCCTCAGAACTGGAGTTAACTCTGATTTCTCTCCACAGGTGCAGCCAGACCTGCTGAGCTTTTCCAGCAATTTCTGTTTCACTTTCCAATTTTTCAAATTCCCCATTTGCTTACCTCTCTCAATGTTTTGAAACTGTATTTTAGATTAGATTAGATTACTTTAGATTACTTTACAGTGTGGAAACAGGCCCTTCGGCCCAACAAGTCCACACCGACCCGCCGAAGCGTAACCCAACCATACCCCTACATTTACCCCTTACCTAACACTACGGGCAATTTAGCATGGCCAATTCACCTGACCTGTACATCTTTTTGGACTGTGGGAGGAAATCGGAGCACCCGGAGGAAACCCACGCAGACACGGGGAGAACGTGCAAACTCCACACAGTCAGTCGCCTGAGGCGGGAATTGAACCCGGATCTCTGGCGCTGCGAGGCAGCAGTGCTAACCACTGTGCCACCGTGCCGCCCTGGGGGATACTGGGGGATAATCATCATTATTCCTTAACAAGCCTTCCTTTAGTTTCAGGATCAAGGTTAAATATAGACATTCTCTCAGTCTGACTTCGAGTCATCAGATAATCCCATGGTAATAAAGGTGAGGGACCTATTGCCAATGCAAGTCATCACACTATTACCAAGAGAAAGATTTCTTGGACCAGGGCTGTCTGTATAGGTGAAATGCCTCAGGGAATGTATTCTTGTCCGTAACAGAATTCATTAATTTCTTTCCTATTTATCAGACCTGAATTACCAGGAGTGAGTGGATCCAACAAGCTTATGAAATCTGTAAAGCAGTTCTCCAAGGGCACAATCATTAGGTTTAAATAACGTCATCCACCCAGAAAAGAATAAGCTATTTCTTATGTGTCACTGCAATGAAGGAGTGGAAGGGCATTGAGGGAGGAATTGGGTCAGTATCCAATGTGCAGTGATCAAAAACACACCTGCCCTGGTATTACAATAAACCGGTGATGCTTTCACAACACTTTTAACTTTGTTTTTGAGCAGCCCATTACATTTTCTGTTGGGCTTTTTAATGGTTAGTGTCACTCAATGCCTACATAGTCCTGTCAACTGTAATAGCACCCTTTCACTTCATGAGATCCAGAATCTAATGGAAGAAGCTGTCTGTGGTAGAATTTTGCCATTGAATTGGAAACATTGTGTTGTTAAGTGTTTCATTAAGAGTTTGTAATTATCAGATGCTGATTATTATACAGCTAACAAGGTCCTAATGATAGAATGTGGGATTCTTAGTTTTATAAATAGATACCAAAAGAAAGAGGGCATTCTGAAACCAAACCTCGAGTTAGTTCCCAACTGGATTGTACCCAATTCTGAGCATCAGACTTTAAGAAGGATTTCAAGGCATTGGTGTGTGGATGGGAAGGGACATGTGAGAGGGTTGAAGGATGTTGGTTACGTGAAAGGCAACTGAAGAATCCAGGATTGTTCTACATAGAGGTAAAAACAATGACTGCAGATGCTGGAAACCAGATTCTGGATTAGTGGTGCTGGAAGAGCACAGCAGTTCAGGCAGCATCCGAGGACAGGCAAAATCGATGTTTCGGGCAAAAGCCCTTCATCAGGAATAAAGGCAGAGAGCCTGAAGCGTGGAGAGATAAGCTAGAGGAGGGTGGGGGTGGGGAGAGAGTAGCATAGAGTACAATAGGTCAGTGGGGAAGGAGATGAAGGTGATAGGTCAGAGAAGAGAGGGTGGAGTGGATAGGTGGAAAAGGAGCTGGGCAGGTCGGACAAGTCCGGACAAGTCGAGTTGCTGGAGGTTAGAAACTAGGATGAGGTGGGGGAAGGGGAAATGAGGAAACTGTTGAAATCCACATTGATGCCCTGGGGTTGAAGTGTTCCGAGGCGGAAGATGAGGCGTTCTTCCTCCAGGCGTCTGGTGGTGAGGGAGCGGCGGTGGAGGAGGCCCAGCACCTCCATATCCTCGGCAGAGTGGGAGGGGGAGTTGAAATGTTGAGCCACTGGGCGATTTGGTTGATTGATGCGGGTGTCTCTGAGATGTTCCCTAAAGCGCTCTGCTAGGAGGCGCCCAGTCTCCCCAATGTAGAGGAGACCGCATCGGGAGCAACGGATACAATAGATGATATTAGTGGATGTGCAGGTCAGTCCCGATGCGGTCTCCTCTACATTGGGGAGACTGGGCGCCTCCTAGCAGAGCGCTTTAGGGAACATCTCAGAGACACCCGCATCAATCAACCAAATCGCCCAGTGGCTCAACATTTCAACTCCCCCTCCCACTCTGCCGAGGATATGGAGGTGCTGGGCCTCCTCCACTGCCGCTCCCTCACCACCAGACGCCTGGAGGAAGAACGCCTCATCTTCCGCCTCGGAACACTTCAACCCCAGGGCATCAATGTGGATTTCAACAGTTTCCTCATTTCCCCTTCCCCCACCTCATCCTAGTTTCTAACCTCCAGCAACTCGACTTGTCCGGACTTGTCCGACCTGCCCAGCTCCTTTTCCACCTATCCACTCCACCCTCTCTTCCCTGACCTATCACCTTCATCTCCTTCCCCACTGACCTATTGTACTCTATGCTACTCTCTTCCCACCCCCACCCTCCTCTAGCTTATCTCTCCATGCTTCAGGCTCTCTGCCTTTATTCCTGATGAAGGGCTTTTGCCCGAAACGTCGATTTTGCCTGTCCTCGGATGCTGCCTGAATTGCTGTGCTCTTCCAGCACCACTAATCCAGATCCTTGTTCTACATAGAGCAGAGACCGTCATGGGGAGATCTGATAGAGGCATTCAGGACTATGAAGTTAACAATAACACACCAGGTTATAGTCCAACAAGTTTATTTCAAAGTACAAGCTTTCAAAAGCTCCAAATGGTTGTACTTTCATATAAATCTGCTGGACTATAACCTGGTATTGTGCGATTTTTAACTTTGTTCACCCCAGTCCAACACCGGCCCCTCCACATCAGGATTATGAGTTTGAAAGAGTAAATAATGAGAAACTATGTCCCTGAAAGGAGAATTGATAACCAGGAGGCACAGATTTCAGATCTTTGGTCAAATAACCAGACAAGAAGATGAGGAGAAAGTATTTTTCACAGCAAATTGTTATGATCTGGAACATACCGCCTGAAAGGACAATGATGCAGAGATGCTGGTGTTGGACTAGAGTGGACAAAGTCAGAAGAAGCGACCTAATGAAGGAACAATGCTCCGAAAGCTTGTGACTTCAGATAAACCTGTTGGACTATAACCTGGTGTTAAGTATGTAAGTTAGCTCGCTGAGCTGGAAGGTTTATTTTCAGATGTTTCATCACCATACTAGGTAACATCATCAGTGAGAGCCTCTGGTGGAGTGCTGGGGGTAAGTCCCACCTCTCTATTTATAGGTCTTGGTTTCTTAAGGTGGGTGATGTCATTTCCGGTTCTTTTTCACAAGGGAGGAAGGTAGATAGGATCTAACTTGATGTGTTTAGTGATGGAATTCTGATTAGAATGCCATGCCTCTAAGAATTCTCGTGCGTGTCTTTGTTTCACCTGTCCTAGGATGTGTGTGGTGTCCTTCTTTGTCCATATGTATGGAAACTAGTGAGAGTGGGTTATGTCTTTTGGTGGCCAATTGGTGTTCATGTATCCTGTTGGCGAGTTTCCTCCTAGTTTGTTCGATGTAATGTTTTTTACAGTTCTTGCATGGTAAATTGTAAATGACGTTAGTTTTGCTGGTGGTATCTATTGGATCCTTTAGGTTCATTAGTCGCTGTTTAAGTCTGTTGGTAGGTTTGTGGGCTAAAATGATGCCAAGGGGCCTGAGTAGTCAGGAAGTCATTTCTGATATGTCTTTGATGTAAGGTAATGTGGCTGTAGTTTTTGGTTGCATTGTGTCTGCTTCTTTGGGTTTGTTTCTGAGGAATCGGCAGATTGTGTTTATTGGCTAACCATTTCTCTTGAAAACGTTGAATAGATATTTTCTTCTGCTTTTTGTAGTTCTTGGGTGATGCTGTGAGATGTAGCTTGGTGAAATAATGTCTTGATGCAGCTCCATTTGTGGGTGTTGGGATGATTGCTTCTGAAGTTAAGTACTTGGTCTGTGTTTGTTATTTTTCTGTAGACGTTGGTTTGAAGCTCTGTTTACTGTACGTTCATCTGTCACATCTAGGAATGGGAGTCTGTTGTCGTTCTCCTCTTCTTTTGTGAATCTTATGCCTGTCAGAATATTGTTGATGGTGTTGTATGTTTCTTCTACTTTGTTCCATTTTGTGATGACAAAGGTGTCATCTACGTAACTGCCCCAAAGTTTGGGTTGGATAGATGGGAGGGCAGCTTGTTCAAGTCTCTGCATTCCTGCTACCACTATGAGCTCTGATATTGGTGATCCCATAGGTGTTCCATTGACTTGTTTGTAGATTTTGTTATTGAATGTGAAGTGGGTGGTGAGGCACAGGTCCATCCTTGAGGATGTTCTCTTTGCTGATGAAGTTGGTGCTGTCTGGTGTTTGTGGTCCTGGTTTTCCTAGTAGTGATGCCAGTGTTTCTTTGGCCAGGTCGATGTTAATTGATGTGAAAAGGGCTGTCAAAGGAGACTATTATTTCATCCTCTTCTATCTTGGTGTCTTTGATGGTGTTCAGGAACTCTTGGGTGATGTGAATGGAGTGGCGAGAATCTTCAATTAGATGCTCTAGATTTTGGTGGAGTTCTTTGGCTAGTCTGTATGTTGGTGTACTAGGTAGGGAAACTATGGATCTGAGGGAGGCCCCAGGTTTGCATATAACCTGGTGTCATGTGACTCCTAGCTTTGAAAGGATGATGGAAGCAGATTTAATAACAACTTTCAAATGACAATGAGCTATCTAATTGGAAGGGACAATGTTATAGGGCAATGAGGAGCAAACAGGAATGTGAGGCTAAGTGAATAGACCTTTCAAAGAATAATAGGTACAAGTCACCAAATACCACCTTGCCATGCTGTAAGATTCAATGATATCAAATCAAAAAGAAACACAGACAGTGCCAGTCAGTTATGAGTAGACTAGTGTGGAGGTAGAGTCACTAGACGAGTAATCTAGAGGCCTTGGTAATGATCTCTGGACATGATTTCAAACCCCACACCAGTAGCTCATAGAATTTAAATTGAATTAATGCCATCTGGAATTGAAAGCTAGAGTCTGTTGTGGTGACCAAGAAACTACCAGTGATTGCCAATAAAACCCTTTTGGTTCATTGGGCAAGAGAATCTACCATCTTTACCCAAACTGGTTGCCCCTTAATTGCCTTTTGAAGTGCTGTTGCAGAACAGTTAGAGGAGAGTTAGGGTTGGGCAATAGATGTTGAAATTCCAAAAGTGACATCTATATCCCATGGATGAACAAAGAAAAAATTAAATCCGATTGAAGCACGGAAATTTGAATCTCAATTTGTGATGACCAGCTGAGTTTGAGAAAAACAGCTAGGATACATCCCCCTTGGGGTTGAAAATGTGTTGCTGGAAAAGCGCAGCAGGTCAGGCAGCATCCAAGGAGCAGGAGAATCGACGTTTCGGGCATGAGATCTTCTTCAGATTCCTGAAGAAGGGCTCATGCCCGAAATGTTGATTCTCCTGCTCCTTGGGTGTTGCCTGACCTGCTGCGCTTTTCCAGCAACACATTTTCAGCTCTGATCTCCAGCATCTGCAGTCCTCACTTTCTCCTACATCCCCCTTGGACATGGATTCCCCTGAGGTAGAGAAAGGACTGGCCAATCTGACTACTCAGTACTATCTAAGGTGATACCAATCAGGTAAATGTTGGGATGATGTTTCCCCTCATGGGAGAGTCTAGGATCAGAGGGTATAGTCTCAGAATAAAGGGGCACCAGCTTACAACTCAGTTGAGGAGGAATTTATTTTCTGAGCGAGTTGAACTTCTTACCACAGAGATCTGTAGGGGCGGAATCCTTATGTACATTTAAGGCTGAGGTAGATTGATTCTTTGTCAGTGAGGGCATGGGAAAGGGTAGGAAAGTGGACATGAGAAACGTCAGGATCAGCCCTGATCTCGTTAAATGTTGGAGAAGGTCTGAGGTCCTGAACAGATTGCTCCTGTTCCTATTTCTCATGGTCGTATGGAATGGTGAATAGGGATCAGAAGTGGGTGTGGGTACAATACTCTTGGGAAGGTGGTAACTGAATGGTTTACTAGTCGACTCACATTGCCGTAGGCTGGGAATCACATATATGGCAGACTGGGTGAAGATGGCAGATTCTCTTCCATGTAAGACATCAGTGAGCCAAATTATCTTTCTCTCACAATTTGTTAATTCCATGGACACTGCTCCTGATACTAGATTTCTATGACAGATGTATATCTTACCTCCTCACTGCTACTGAAAACAGTCGAGACCAAACCATGGTGTGATTTCAAGGAATTGGTTAATGTATTTGTGGCTGAAGGGATCAGAGGATATGGAGGAAAAGCAGGAACAGGCTATTGAGCTGAAAGATCAGCCATAACCATAATGAATGGGAGAAGCAGGATCAAAGGGCCAAACAGCCTATTCCTGCTCCTACTTTCTACGTTTTAATGTTTCATGATCATATTAAGTTAAACCTAACTCTCTCTCTCTCTCACTCTTACTGCTAATCTTTCATTATCCACTCCCTTGCCTGAGGCATGGTAACCCTTCAGTTAAACTATCACAATCGTCTCTCACGAATGAGAAAGCAGTCCTTTGAAGAGGCAATTCTATGATGTCTTAACATATATTAATCAATATTAATCCAACCTCTTGCGAAAAATTACACCCTGATGTAAAACAAGGACCTCATCGTCTTCAGATTCTAATGGTTTATCCTATACCAATGATAATTAGACTCAGCATAGAAAAGGGGGAAAAGGTGGAATGGTAGTGTCCATTTCTCTGAGCCAGAAGCAATATTATCTTTCAGCTGCTCAGCCACACAGCCTCTGTGCACACTGATCAACATGTCAGTATGTCAGCTTCTGAAAGCTGCTACCAAGCATAGAAAAGTTCGGTAGAATGTTGGCCAAAGGTCTGGGTTCAAGCCCCATCTGCTCTCAGGGAGGGGTGTCAGAACATGCCTGAAGAGGTTAATTACAAATAATGATTGATAGCTGCCATCGAATAGCCTGAAATGTAAGTCACCAGAGCAAGTCACCGAAACCACTCCCAGGCCACACTCTCTCACTCCTCACACACTCAAACTGTCAATGATCAAGTCAGTTCCTGACACAATAGAAATTTGTCATATCCAACAAAAGATCACTATAAAATTTTCCTCTGTTTGGAAAGCACAGAAAAAAAAAGTTCTGCAAAGCATTTGGTGGTGGAGGGCTTTTGATAATCTACACCGCTGTAAATTTATTTTGAATCATAGACCCATAGAGCTGTACAACATGGAAGCAGACCTTTCAGTACAACTCGTCCATGCCGAACAGTTATCCAAAATTAATCTAGTCCCATTTGCCAGCATTTGGCCCATCTCTCTCCAAACCCTTCCTATTCATATACCCAGAGCTGAAAATGTGTTGCTGGAAAAGCGCAGCAGGTCAGGCAGCATCCAAGGAACAGGAGAATCGACGTTTCGGGCGTAAACCCTTCAATGTAATAATTGTACCAGCTCCACCTCTTCCTGTAGCATTGATGCACCACTCTCTGCATGAAAAAGTTACCCCGAAGGTCCCTTTTAAATTTTTCCCCACTCGCCATAAACTTATGTCCTCAAGTTTTGGGTTCCCCCACCTGGTCTATTTACCCTATCCACGTCCCTCATGATTTCATAAACCTCTATAAGGTCACCCCTCAGCCTCCGACACTCCGGGGAAAATAGCCCCAGCCTGTTCAGCCTCTCCCTGCAGCTCAAACCCACCAACTCTGGCAATGTGCTTGTAAATCTTACTTAGTCTCAGATCTTCAGGCATAGATGCACAATTGTTTGTAATCTGCAGCATTCTACATCATGTACATTTCCTGAATATTGCTTTGTTAAAGTGATATACAAGAGACGGAAATCACTTATACAGGAACACAATCCTAAGTGTGGTTTGATAATGTGAGTTTAAAAATGTAACTGGAGCATTGATTTCACTGGAGATGAGGATGACAATGTTGCAGTTGTTACTTGAGGCCAGGATAATTGACGCAGTTAACAAGAGTTCAAATTCCAAATTTTGAAGTCCATTTAAAAATTATTCAGACGTCAAAGATATCAATAAAAGTGAGCATGATCCACTGAACTGTTGTAAAAACACAACTGGTTCACTATGGTGCTTTCAAAGATGTTAAATATTCTGTCCTTATCAACCTGGATCTAACTCCAAACTCAACATTACTTCTTTCATCAAAACAGAATATACTCAGCAGGTCCGTAAGCTCTTGTGGTACAGTGGTAGTCTCACTCCCTCTAAACCAGGAGGGCCAGGTTGAAGTCCTAACTGCTCCAGAGGTGTATCATACCTTCTCTGAATAGGCTGATTACAAATACCAACTCAGCAGCTCTGACAGCAACTGTGGATAGAGTTAAGGGACTGGCCCATTTCTTGGAATTCAGATGGATTTAGACTCCAGTCAGGTACCTGCATTCCTGAGGATAAAGCTTACACCTCCAGAGGTGGTAGACAGTTGGAGGTTGGGCAGATTCTCAGACCTTAACAGTGCCACCAGGTTTACTAGCCATTGGCCCTAACTTTAACTGTAAATGATTGAGAATGAGCACTAACCATGAATACCCCAGAAGCAGGTAAGTGAGGCAATCCTGTTTAGATAGACAGGCCACCCCCTGTGAGGTGGATGGTGGTGATGGGAAGGGAAGGTTGGCATGGGCATGAATGTGTTAGTCTTTGTAGCAGGAATTCCTCGGCATAGTGTCCTAGGCTTCACCAATAACATTCCTTCCATCGAAAGATCAGAAGTGGGGATGTTCAGTCATAATCGTACAAAGTTTAACACCATCAGGACTCCTCAGAAACTGAAACTGGGTTTGGAGAGAGATGGGCCAAATGCTGGCAAATGGGACTAGATTAATTTTGGATAACTGTTCGGCATGGACGAGTTGTACTGAAAGGTCTGTTTCCATGTTGTACAGCTCTATGGGTCTATGATTCAAAATAAATTTACAGCGATGTAGATTATCAAAAGCCCTCCACCACCAAATGCTTTGCAGAACTTTTTTTTTCTGTGCTTTCCATGTCTAAACGCAGCAAGCCCTGAATAATATCCAAGCTTGTGCTGATACTCGAGCCACACAAAGACCATCACCAATGAGAGAATCTGACCATCACTCCTTGACATTCATGATCCTCTAATGAGGAATTACACCTTAATTCCCCAAATTCTGCCAACTAGGCACAAGTCAGGAGTGTGATGGAATACTCTCCACTTGCTTGAATGTGTTCAGCTCCAACAACATTCAGAAAGCTCGACACCATCAGGATAAAGCAGTCCTCTTGATTGGCGCCACATCTAGAAACATTCACTCCCTCCACCACTAATGCTCAGTAGCAGCAATGGGTGTCATCTATAAGATGTAATGCAGAAATTTACTTAGGTTCCTTCGATATACCCACAACAGGACAGGTGGTCTGAAGTGGACTTTTTTTTTCTTCAAAAATACACTTTATTCATAAAATATTTTGATGATCTGCACAATTGCCATACATAAGTAAACATTCCATTTCTTTGCATACAGAGACAGAGTAATCATTCCTATATACAGGTCTGTACGATTACTATCCACATATTTAGCTGGGGGGTCAGCGGAGACCCCTTACTGCATCGATCCCCTGTGCTTAGGCAGGCAGATGTTACACAGTGGTCTTTCCCCACCGCGCCTTGGCGGCAGCTGCCCCAAGCTTCAGCGCGTCCCTCAACACGTAGTCCTGGACTTTAGAATGTGCCAGTCTGCAACACTCAGTCGGGGTCAACTCCTTCAGCTGGAAGATCAACAGGTTTCGGACCACCCAGAGAGCGTCCTTCACCGAGTTGATAATCCTCCAGGCACAGTTGATGTTCGTCTCGGTGTGCGTCCCGGGGAACAGGCCATACAGCACGGAGTCCCGTGTCACGGCGCTGCTCGGGACGAACCTCGACAAACACCACTGCATTCCTCTCCAGACTTCCTCTGCGTAGGCACATTCCAGAAGGAGGTGTGTGACAGTCTCGTCCCCACCGCAGCCGCTTCGACGGCAGCGTGCGGTGCGGCTGAGAGGCTGGGCGTGCATAAAGGATCTCATAGGCAGAGCCCTTCTCACCACCAGCCAAGCCATGTCTTGGTGCTTGTTGGAAAGTTCTGGCGATGAGGCATTCTGCCAAATGGCTTTGACAGTCTGCTCAGGAAACCGCTCGCCAGGATCCGCCCTCTCCTTTTTCCGAAGGGTCTCAAGGACACTACGTGCTGACCACTTCCTGATGGACTTGTGGTCAAAGGTGTTTTTCTTCATGAACTTCTCCACAAAGGATAGGTGATACGGAACGGTCCAACTACTCGGAGCATTCCGCGGCAGCGAGGCCAGGCCCATCCTTCGCAACACCGGGGACAGATAGAACCTCAGTACGTAGTGACACTTGGTGTTTGCGTACCGGGGATCCACGCACAGCTTGATGCAGCCACACACAAAGGTGGCCATCAGGGTGAGGGTGGCATTGGGTGTATTTTTTCCCCCGTTGCCCAGATCTTTATACATCAAGTCCCTTCGGACCCGGTCCATCTTTGATCTCCATATAAATTGAAAGATGGCCCGGGTGACTGCAGCAGCACAGGTTCTGGGAATAGGCCAGACCTGTGCCACGTATAACAGCAATGACAGTGCCTCACACCTGATGACCAGGTTTTTTCCTGCGATGGAGAGTGACCGTAGCTTCCATCTGCCCAGTTTCTGCCTCACTTTGCTGATACGCTCCTCCCAAGACTTGGCACACACCCCAGCCCCCCCGAACCAAATACCCAGCACCTTCAGGTGGTCGGTCCTGACGTGAAGGGGATCGAGGATTGGTCGGCCCAGTTCCCGAAGAGCATAGCCTCGCTCTTGCCTCGGTTTACCTTGGCCCCTGAGGCCCGTTCGAACTGGTCACATATGCACATGAATCTGCGCACGGACAGCGGATCCGAGCAGAAAACGGCGACTTCAAGCATTACAAGGAGGCCTTGACCTGCAGGCCCCCGCTGCCAGGAATAGTCATCCCCCTCAGGCTCGCATCCTTCCTGATGGACTCGGCAAATGGCTCTATGCAGCACACAAACAAGGCAGGAGAGAGAGGGCAGCCCTGCCTGACTCCAGATCTGACTGGGAAGCTATCTGATTCCCACCCATTGATGGAGACTGCACTGACAATGTTGGTGTACAGCAGTCTGATCCAATTGCAGATTCCCTCCCCAAAGCCCATTTTGGAGAGAACATCTCTCATATACCTGTGTGATATCCTGTCAAAGGCTTTCTCCTGGTCCAGGCTGATCAGGCAGGTGTCCAACCCTCTGTCCTGCACGTAGCCGATCGTATCCCTGAGGAGTGCGAGACTCTCAGCGATCTTCCTGCCTGGTACAGCACAGGTTTGGTCAGGGTGGATCACCGACCCCAGAGCAGACCTGACCCGGTTGGCGATTACCTTTGACAGAATTTTGTAATCCGCATTCAACAGTGAGATTGGTCTCCAATTTTTGAGTTCCTCCCTCTCCCCCTTCCGCTTGTAGATGAGGGTGATGATGCCTTTCCTCATGGATTCACTCATGGTACCTGCCCGAAGCATACTGACATACACCTCCAGCAGGTCCTGGCCAATCAAGTCCCACAGAGCGGAATAGAGCTCGACCGGTAAGCCGTCGCTTCCGGGAGTTTTATTCTTTTCGAAGGACTCGAGGGCCTTGGTCAGCTCGTCCAGAGATAGCGGCTGGTCCAGCCTCTCCCATGTTCTGTCGTCTAAGACCTCCGTGATAGAGGACAGGAACGACTGGGAACGCTGTCGGTCGGCTTCGCGTCATACAGACTGGCATAGAAGGATTTACTGATCCTCATGATGTCAGCCTGAGATGACGTTATCGAGCCATCTTCTTCCTTCAGGCTGCTGAGCACGGAGCTCTCTTTGTGCACCTTCTGGAAGAAGAAACGTGAGCACATCTTGTCCTGCTCCACCGAGCGGACCCTGGACCGGAAGATTATCTTGGAGGCCTCCGAGGCAAAAAGCGAGGCTTGCTGGCCCTTCACCTCCTTGAGGTCCTCCGTGACATCGATCCCCATCGTCTGCAGCAGGAGCAGGTTCTGCATACTTTCCTGGAGCTGGGACACTTTTCCCCGCCTCTCTCTCACCTCCTGAACACCTTTGAGGATGAAGAACCTCTTGACGTTCCCTTTTACTGTTTCCCACCAGTCCGCTGGGGACTCAAAGAGGGGCTTCACGGTTCTCCAACCTGCGTAGTCCCTCTTGAGCTCCTCAATGTTTCCCGGGGTCAACAGCTTTGTGTTCAGCTTCCATATTCCCTTACCAGCCCGCTGCTCGTCCTGTAGGTGACAATCGGCCAGCAGGAGGCAGTGATCAGAGAAGAACTCCTGTTTGATGTCAGTGGATCTGACCGAGAGCATTCGGGACACAAACAGGTAATCTATCCTTGAGCGGATAGACCTGTCTGCTCGTGACCATGATAATCTACGCTGCGCTCCGTCTGCAGGGGTGCTGAAGACGTCGTGCAGCTTGGCATCTTTGACCGTGTCCATCAGGGCTCTGGATGTGGTGTCCAGTTTACTGTCCCCCCCGCCGGATCGTCCATCTGTATAAATGATACAGTTGACGTCTCCGGCCAGAATGACCGGCCTGGACGTAGCCAGCAACAGTGGAAGATGCTGCAGGACGGCCAACCATTCACTCTTACCCACTGGGGCGTACACATTAATCAGTCTCAGGGGAGCATTCCTGTACCTGACGTCGGTGACGAGGAGGCGCCCGCCCACCACCTCCTTAACCTCGGAGATGGTGAAGTTGCCTCCTTGCAACAGGATACCCAGGCCGGAGGCGCGGCTATCGTTGCCCCCCAACCAAACTGACGGCCCATGGGCCCACAAGCTCGACCATCTCCTGTAGCTGCTGAGGTGCGGTATCCCACACTCCTGCAGGAACAGGACGTCGGCTTTAATGTTGGCCAGGAAGGCCATCGTAGAAACACATCATGTAGCCGATTTGATGCTACGCACATTGATGCTGGCAATTCTTATCCCCATTTTAAAAGTTTATGAGGTTACTAGTGTCCATTTGCTGCTGGTCTTGCCCCTCTGGGGTAGCTGTGTGCATCCCCGTGGTGACGGCAAACTGCTGGACCCTCCCAGGGCTGAGGTAGCTGTCCGGCTCCACGCTGGAGCCATTTCCCCGCTCTGGTGTCTTCGGGTCGGGCCCAGGGTCCATACAGTCCAGTTCTCCAACTGACAGCGGGGCTGTCACAGGACCGCTGCTCCCAGTTACCTGGAGCTGTGGGCCGGTGGGTACCTCGTTGTTCTAACAGGGTGGGGGGAGGTCTTTGAGGAGGAAGTGAGGTCTGCAGATGCTGGAGATCAGAGATGGAAATGTGTTGCTGGAAAAGCGCAGCAGGTCAGGCAGCTTCTAGGGAACAGGAGAATCGACGTTTCGGGCATTAGCCTTCTTCAGGAAGGTCTTTACCCATCCCCTCAGAGGGATTGTCTTTCCCTGTTTGGGCGGTGCTGCCCTCCTTTTTCCCCGCGGCGCTCTGTCTCTTCCTCTGGTGACGTCCCTCCTTGCTCCTGTCCTCGCCGTCGTTAGAGCTGCCTGTACCCTCGTCGTGTAGGTGTCGCTTCCCCCTTCGCTGGGTGGCTTTGGGGGCCTTGAGAGGTTTCCTCTTCCTGCTTTTGACAGTAATCCAATCCTCTGCCTCCTTTGATCCCTCCTCTTCCATTTCCTCCGTCTGTCCTGAAGGAGCTTGGATCGGCTGCTGCACCTCCCCGATGTCTGCCGTCTGCTCCGCTACAGCCTGCCCTTCCTTCTGGGTGCCCCCAGACACCGTTCCCGTTCTGTTTTGTGGTACCTTGCTGGTCTTAGGCGGTCCACAGCTCGTGTTGCCACCTCCGGCCATCTGTGCGTAGGTGGCGGCCCCTCGTCTTGGGCAGGCCTAGTACATGTGGCCCGCCTCTCCGCACAGATTACAGTTCTTGGCCTCCTTACATTCCTTGGTCGGGTGGCCTTCCTGCTTGCAGTTTCGGCAGACGGTCACCTTACAATCCGCCGCCATGTGGCTTGACCTCCCGCAGGTTCGGCACACTTTCGGCTGCCCTGCGTATGTCAGGTAACCTCTGCTTCCTCCGTTGGCAAAGCTGGAGGGTGGGTGGAGGATGTTCCCACTGGCATCGACCCTCAGGGTTACCCTGACCTGTCGTTTGCTGGTCCAGATCCCGAAAGGATCGACCACATCGGTACTCTCTCCCTCGACCTGGATGTATCTTCTCAGGAAGGTCAAGACATCCGCTGCTGGGACGTGGGAGTTGTATATATGGATTGTAACAACCCGACTCTTCTGCGCAGGAAGCACACACAACGGGACCGCCGACAAGCTGGAGAACAGAGGCTTCTCCTTCTCCTTGAAGATCTTTAGGAGCTGCTCACAATTCTTCACGCTCCTGAAGGTCACATCGAAATAGCCTGCCGCAGGGAAATCCTGCAGGCAGTACACATCCCCTGCTTTGAACCAGCAGTACTCCAGCAAAATCTTCTTCACAAACACTGTCCGATTGACCGGTGTGTGCTCCTCCACCTTCTTCACAGTCACCCTGACTGTGTTGCGAATGCCCTGGCCAGGGCTGCGAGTGGCTGCTGGGGCCATAGCTCTGAGGTTGGCTGGTACCTGAATTGGCATTAGGCTGAAGCCAGCATAAAGATCTACCAAGAGCAGGTCAGCACAACCAAACGATCCTCCAACGTCCTATCACGATCCAGCGATGATCTCCAGAAGCTCTGACGACTCGCAACACGACCCCCGTGGTATCTCCTCTGCCAGCACACGTCCACAGTGCAGCACTCGAGCAGAATCTCTTCCTCTGGTCCTCAGGAACTACACATGTGAGGAGTATGACAGATAGGTTCCTCCTCCTCCTTCCTGTTTAGAATTGGATGATTGCATCTACGTACCTACACTGTAGCAGTGTGGTGAACAGCTACATCGCTACAAGAATGGGAAAAGAAGCCAACTTCACAGGAACAATAGTCAGCTGTGCAAGGCAGAACTACACACTTCTGATTCAGCAGGACTGTGGTGACAAGAGCTGCTTGACCTTTCTGGTTATCCAAACTAACTGAGGTAAAGGCAGAAGGACAAAGAATGAGACAGATCTATATGCCACTTGGGTGGGGTGTGGTGGGAGCATGTGATCGAACATTCGTAATATCAAAAGAAACAACAAAAAAGAACATTGAAGACAAAGCAGTCTATAACCTGGGGGCTACCATCACAGGATGTGAGCTCAGAGCTCAGAGAGGGAGGATAGACCCAGCTGAACCTGGCCAGCTCTTCCTCTCCAGGTCATGCCTAAGTCTCAGTGGTGAGTCTGAGGCAGCTTTGTGTTGTAACATGATGTCAGTGTTTGCTGTAGTGTTACACTGACAGAGTGATAATTAACAAAATAGATCGCACTAACATCCAGGCTGTAGTCATTGTGTTCACCGGCATTGATCCGGGGAAGGTAACATGTTCCTGTTGAATATACACCAATCTCCAATAATCCCTCACTTCCCTCAGTGGAAATGTGAAATTATTGAACCATGCCGCTCCGTTCAATCATTATGGGGCAGGTAGAGAGCAGGTCCGTGATCCCATGGGCCTGAGGCCAGTGCAGTGATCAAACACAGGTTTTCCTGTCTATTCAGTAAAACAAAACGTGAAAGGAAAAGACACAAATGGAAAGTCAAAAGGGGTAAAACTGAATAGTTTCAAACAACATGCAAAGGCAGCCATGTGGGGAATGTCTCCTCAGGAAGGAAGATAACAAATCAGACAACTCGCAAAGCAGATGTTAACTCATCATTTTTCATTCAATCTGACGTGACTCAGTTGTAAGATTGAAAACCTGAAATCAACAATGGTTGGTTGGATTCTATTGCCATTGCTCACATTACACACAACTTTATTTTGATGGAGTGAATCTGGATTATCTTCAGCTCCCTGATGGTACAGCAAAATCCAGGGATGGGTCTGATTTGAACCCTGTTCCATAGAGAGGTAATCCGATGTCAGATTGGGTGGAACCATCACAGGTTTTTGCCACAAATAGCCTCAATGCCCCTGAAATTACAAAATAATAAACAAATTTATTCCAACCTCAAACAGTTCACCTGATTAAATAGGTGTGTTTGAGAGCGTGGACATCTGTCTTTGAATGTGTATAAGTGGGTGCGTTTCATGTGTGCGTGAGCTTTTGTGTGCGAGATTATGTATGTCTTTGAGTGTATGAACGTGCCACGAGATAGAGAGGCGAGGAACAGGGAGCGGGTGCAGCTTAACACGTGGCTGCGCAGCTGGTGTAGGAGGGAGGGCTTCAGAGATGTAGATAATTGGGATGCCTTCTGGGGAAGGTGGGACCTGTACAAGAAGGACAGGTTGCACCTGAACTGGAAGGGGACCAATGACCTGGGTGGAAGGTTTGCTCGGGTGGTTCAGGAGGGTTTAAACTAGTATGGCGGGGGGGTGGGAACCTGAGCTATATACCGGTGGTGAGAGTTGATGGAGATGAGGCAATAGAAAGAGGTAGCGCAGCCAGTGGGAAGGAATTTCCTGGGAAAGAACCAAGGGATCAGTTAAAGTGTGTTTGCTTCAATGCAAGGAGTATCAGGAATAAAAGTGATGAGCTCAGAGCATGGATCAGTACCTGGTGCTATGATGTTGTGGCCATAACAGCGACGTGGGTTTCTCAGGGGCAGGAATGGTTGCTGGATGTTCCAAGGTTTAGAACATTTAAAAAGAATAGGGAAGGGGGGGAAAAGAGGAGGGGGTATAGCACTGCTAATCAGAGAGGGTATCACAGCTACAGAAGTTACCATTGTCGAGGAGGGTCTGCCTACTGAGTCAGTATGGGTGGAAATTAGGAACAGTAAGGGAGCAGTCACCTCGTTAGGGGTTTACTGCAGGCCCCCCAATAGCAGCAGGGAGATTGAAGAAAGCATAGGTCAGCAGATTTTGGAAAAGTGTGAATGTAGTAGGGTAGTTGTAATGGGTGACTTTAACTTTCCCAATATTGATTGGAACCTCCTTCGAGCAGATGGTTTGGAAGGAGCTGTTTTTGTAAGGTATGTTCAGGAGGGTTTCCTAACTCAGTACGTTGACAGGCCGACGAGGGGAGAGGTCATTTTGGATTTGGTGCTTGGCAATGAGCCGGGCCAGGTGTCAGATCTTGCGGTGGGAGAGCATTTTGGTGATAGTAACCACAACTGCCTCACATTCTACATTGCTATGGAGAAGGAGAGAAGCAGGCACAATGGGAGAATATTTAATTGGGGAAAAGGAAACTATGATGCTATCAGATGTGAGTTGGGAAGCATGGACTGGGAGCAATTGCTCCATGGAAAGGGCACTATAGACATGTGGAGACTGTTTAAGGAACAATTGTTGCGAGTGATGTGTAAATGTGTTCCTCTGAGACAGGCAAGAAGGGGTAAGATAAAGGAACCTTGGATGACGAGAGCGGAGGAGCTTCTCGTCAAAAGAAAGAAGGCAGCCCACGTAAGGTGGAGGAAGCAAGGGTCTTGCTCAGCTCTAGAGGATTACAGGCAGGCAAGGAAGGAGCTCAAAAATGGTCTGAGGAGAGCCAGGAGGGGGCACGAAAAAGGCTTGGCAGGAAGGATTAGGGAGAATCCAAAGGCACTTTACACGTACGTAAGGAATAAGAGAATGGTCAAAGAAAGAGTAGTGCGGATCAGGGATAGCATAGAGAACTTGTGTATAGAGTCTGAGGAGGTAGGGAAGCCCTAAATGAGTTTTTTGCTTCAGTCTTCACTAAAGAAAAGAACCTTGTAGTGAATGAAACCATTGAGGAGCAGATAAGCATGCTGGAATGGATAGAGATTGAGGAAGCTGATGTGCTGAAAATTTTGTCAAACATTAAGATTGACAAGTCTCCAGGGCCAGACCAGATTTGTCCTCAGCTGCTTTGGGAAGCGAGAAATGTGATTGCTTCACCGCATGCGAAGATCTTTGCATCCTCGCTCTCCACTGGAGTCGTACCTGAGGACTGGAGGGAGGCAAATGTAATTCCTCTCTTCAAGGAAGGAAATAGGGAAATCCACAGCAATTACAGACCAGTCAGTCTCACGTCTGTCATCTGCAAGGTGTTAGAAAGGATTCTGAGGGATAGGATTTATGACTGTGTGGAAGAGCATGGCTTGATTAAATGCAGTCAGCACAGCTTTGTGAGGGGCAGGTCATGCCTCACAAATCTTATTAAGTTCTTTGAGAATATTACTAGATACGTTGATGAGGGTCGAGCAGTGGATGTGGTGTATATGGACTTCAGCAAGACATTTGATAAGGTTCCCCATGGTAGGCTCATTCAGAAAGTCAGGAGGAATGGGATACAGGGAAATTTAGCTGTCTGGATACAGAATTGGCTGGTCGACAGAAGACAGTGAGTGGTAGTGGAAGGAAAGTATTGTGCCTGGAAGTCAGTGGTGAGTGGTGTTCCACAGGGCTCTGTTCTTGGGCCTCTATGTAATTTTTATTAATGACTTGGATGAGGAGATAGAAGGATGGGTTAGCAAGTTTGCAGATGACACAAAAGTTGGAAGTGTCGTTGACAGTATAGAGGACTGTTGTAGGCTGCAGCGTGTCATTGACAGGATACAGAACATAGAACATAGAACAATACAGCACAGAACAGGCCCTTCGGCCCACGATGTTGTGCTGAACATTTGTCCTAGCTTAAGCACCTATCCATGTACCTATCCAATTGCCGCTTAAAGGTCACCAATGATTCTGACTCTGCCACTCCCATAGGCAGCGCATTCCATGCCCCCACCACTCTCTGGGTAAAGAACCTACCCATGAAATCTCCCCTATACCTTCCACCCTTCACCTTAAATTTATGTCCCCTTGTAACACTCTGTTGTACCCGGGGAAAAAGTCTCTGACTGTCTACTCTATCTATTCCCCTGATCATCTTATAAACCTCTATCAAGTCACCCCTCATCCTTCGCCATTCCAATGAGAAAAGGCCTAGCACTCTCAACTTATCCTCGTATGACCTATTCTCCATTCCAGGCAACATCCTGGTAAATCTCCTCTGCACCCTCTCCAAAGCTTCCACATCTTTCCGAAAGTGAGGCAACCAGAACTGCACACATTACTCCAAATGTGGCCTTACCAAGGTCCTGTACAGCTGCAACATCACCTCACGACTCTTGAATTCAATCTCTCTGCTAATGAATGCTAATACACCATAGGCCTTCTTACAAGCTCTATCCATCTGAGTGGCAACTTTCAAAGAGCTATGAACATAGACCCCAAGATCCCTCTGCTCCTCCACCTTACTAAGAACCCTACCGTTAACCTTGTATTCCGCATTCTTATTTTTCCTTCCAAAATGGACAACCTCACACTTGACAGGGTTTGACAGAGATGGGCTGAGAGGTGGCAGATGGAGTTCTACCTGGATAAATGCAAAGTGATGCATTTTGGAAGGTCGAACTTAAAAGTTGAGTACAGGATTAAAGACAGGATTCTTGGCAGTGTGGAGGAACAGAGGGATCTTGGTGTGCAGGTACATAGATCCCTTAAAATTGCCACCCAAGTGGACAGGGTTGTTAAGAAAGCATATGGTGTTTTGGCTTTCATTAACAGGGGGATTGAGTTTAAGAGCCGTGAGATCTTGTTGCAGCTCTATAAAACTTTGGTTAGACCGCACTTGGAATACTGTGTTCAGTTCTGGTCGCCCTATTATAAAAAAGATGTGGATGCTTTGGAGAGGGTTCAGAGGAGGCTTACCAGGATGCTGCCTGGAATGGAGGACTTATCTTATGAAGAGAAGTTGACTGAGCTCGGACTTTTTTCATTGGAGAAAAGGAGGAGGAGAGGGGACCTAATTGAGGTGTACAAGATAATGAGAGGCATAGATAGAGTCGATAGCCAGAGACTTTTTCCCAGGGCAGAAATTGTTAACAGGAGGGGTCATAGTTTTAAGCTGTTTGGCGGAAAATATAGAGGGGATGTCAGAGGCGGGTTCTTTACGCAGAGAGTTGTGAGAGCATGGAATGCGTTGCCAGCAGCAGTTGTGGAAGCAAGGTCATTGGGGATATTTAAGAGACTGCTGGACATACATATGGTCACAGAAATTTGAGGGTGCATACATTAGGTTTACCTCACATGAGGATCAATGGTCGGCACAACATCGTGGACTGAAGGGCCTGTTCTGTGCTGTACTATGAGTGAGTGTATGTTTGATAGTGTGTATGTGAGTGTTTGAGAGTGAATCTCTACTTGTGTTTGAGAAATTATGCATCCATGTGTGTGAGAGAGAATGTGACTGAAGGGAATCTGTGTAGGTTTGAGAGTGTAATATGAGTGAGTATGTTTGAAAATGTGAGTGTTATTTAAGTGTGAGAGTGGGAATGTATTTGAGTGTGAACGTGTATTTGAATGCATGGGAGTCAATGTATGTGTGTGATGGTGAGAGTTTCAATGTGTGTTCAAGACTGAATGTACAGTAGCTCCTCGACATACGAACAACCCTGTTCACGAACAAATTGGTTTACGAACCGGATTGTACGTAAAATTTTGCTTCAACGTACGTACGAAATTCAAGGTACGAACGAAGGCACAAACGCAAAAAGCCCGTGTGCGACCACATGGTTTCATTGTTCTGCTTTGCTACGCGCTTGTTGAATGCAAAAGCTCTTGGGCCCCGTGTGATCTCATTCAGTTCGTCTTTGGCGCATGCGCTGTGAACAGCGTTGGTTGCTACGTCCAAGCATTCTTGCGCTATCCGAACAATGGGAAAAATTGATTCAGTTCGCGAACTTTTCGGTTCGCGAACCGGATCCCGGAACAGATTAAGTTCGTAAGTCGAGGCGCTACTGTATATGTTTTTGAGAGTGTGAATGTGTGTGTGTTTGAGACTTTATGCAAAAATGCATGCATGCACATGTGAATGAATGAGAGTGTGTGATGTGTATCGATGTGGGAATCAATCACAGTGCGTGGGAATGAGAGTGTACGTGATATGTGCTCAGTGGGTATCACCACTGCCTCTGATTCACAAAGTTTTGGGCCCACTGGTGAATGAAGGGTATTTCCCCAGCACCTTATATCATCACTTTAAACATTAACCAGATCCAGATAAAGCTGTTGAGAGGTATAATCATGGAATAGTTTTGTTATTTGGCGAGAATTAAATCTCAGAAAATGATTTTCCCATTTTGTTTAAAAGTGTGCCACAAATGTTACTCACCAGCTTTTAGCCCAAGCCTGGATATTGTCCAGATTTTGTTGCATTTGAACATGGGCTACTTTCATATCTGGAAGTTGTGAATGATGCTGAACATTGTGCAATCATCGGTGACTATCCCCACTTCTGACCTTATAAAAGAGGGGAGATCACTGATGAAACAGCTGAAGATGGTTTGGTCTAGCACACTACCCTGAGGAAGGTGAGCAAAGATGCCCTGGAGCTGAAATGACTGACCTCCAACGACCATTTAATGAACACCATCCTAATTAAAAGGAAACCAGTTTTTTTCAGCATGCCTTGCAGTTAATGCAGCATCTGGCCTTTCACAAGCCCCCGAGTGCACAAACCTGGTGCAAGTATGGAAAAATATATAAGGCAAGCTAACCATGGCTTCTCCTGAAAGTCTATTTTTTGAGATGACTGGTTAATAGTATGAAGATAATCTTCAGGGATTTGGAAAAAAAAATCTTTACTCAAACGTGATAATTGGACGGTGAAATGATTGTGCAGTGGTGAAAGGTAATATTGCTGTAGTCCTACTGCACCAGAGAGTCGCTCCCTGATTTGAGAGAGATGACTGGTGGTGGCTTAACCCTAAGGTCAACAAACCTCAGGTGAGGGGAGAGGTGGAGAAGGAAAGAGGGCCCTTTATGTTAACTTCTATGGGTGTGAGAATTGAACCCATACTGCTGGTGTCACTCTGTATCACAAACCAGCTGTCCAGCCAACTGAGCTAGCCATCTCCCTATGGTATTACTCCATCAGAGACCCAGGCTAATGCTGCCATAACATTGATTAGATTCCCTACAGTGTGGAAACAGGCCCTTTCCAACAAGTCCACACCGACCCTCCGAAGAGTAACCCACCCAGACCCATTTCCCTCTGACTAATGCACCTAACACTATTGGCAATTTAGCTTGGCCAATTCACCTGAACTGCACATCTTTGGACTGTGGGAGGAAACCGGAGCACCCAGAGGAAACCCACACAGACACGAGGAGAATGTGCAAACTCCACACAGTCACCCAGGTTCGATTCCAGCCTTGGGTGACTGTGTGGAGTTTGCAGAACCTGGGACCCTAGTGCTGTGAGGCAGCAGTGCTAACCACTGAGCCACCGTGTCGCCCATTGGATCATATCTCACTAGGGCAGTTAGGGGAATACGAATTCAGTAATGAATCTGGTGACTATGAAGCTCCCATTAACTGTTGTATCCATCACTAGTGACCTTGAATAAATCAAACCTGCTGCCCTGACTCAGTTTGGCCTTCATGTGACTCCAATCCTGCAGCAATGTAGTTGAACTTTAACTGCTCTTTGTATTGGTTTTGGAAGCCATTCAGCTCAAGGGCAATTAAGGATGGGCACCAAATGCTGGTACTGTGAATCACACTCATGCCCCATAAACTAATACAGCACAGAAATGGTTGCATTAATCTGTCAAGCAGGGTTGAGAGAGGGGAAAACATTGAAGCATTCAAAATGCAACAGCACATTGATGAGAGAGTTAATGGACCAGAGAAATGGTTTTCTATGGAGTAACTCTATCCATAACCTCCTCTAAACTTAAGAAGTAAAGAGATTGATCTGTATATCACAGAGAGGGCTTTACATTCTCTGTCTACTTGAGAGAATCTTTAATCTTCACTGCCTAAAGGGTTGTATAATAAAGCAGATACTTACAGTCATATAGATCGACAGCACAGAAAAAGGCCATTTGGCCCATCTTGCTCACATTGTTCAAAAACAACCACCTAATTATTCTCATCCCATTTCCCAGGATTTGATCCGGGGATCAAATGCATTGGCATTGCAAATACACATCTACTGCTTTGTAGTGTAACTCACATTCACAAATTAGCCATGAGCTAACTGACCACCGCTCCCTCCCCCACTTACATTCATATAGCACCTTTTTATGTACTAAAGTACACCAAAACACTTAACAGGAGTGTGATTATAGGAAAATGTGACAAAGAGATAGGAATTCGGGACTGTTTTAGAGGAGGGGAGATGTGGACAGGCAGTGAGGTCGTGGGAGGAAGTTCCTGAGCCTAGACCCATGACATTAGAAGGTGCAGTTGCCAGTGATTAAAGTGTAGGAAATCCAAGAAGTAAGCATTTTTAGAAACACCGCAATCTCAGAGCTTTGCACAACAGGAGGGGATTACTGAGCGAGGTGGTGGGCACAAACAATAGAAAGGTTTCAAAACAAGGATTGTTGTAATGTCAGTCCTCGCCAGCACTCGTCACGGTGTAAGACTCAAATGGTAGATTTGTTGCCATCACTCTCTTTCCTAAAAGACCATCAGGCCTTGTCTGGTCTCGTGTGGAAGAGGAAAACCATCCAATGGTTTCTGAAGAAAAGGCTTCTGTCTTTAACAAAATATAGACGGAAGTCACATGACACCAGAGCACTCCGAAAACTTGTCTGATTTCAAATAAACCTATCGGACTATAACCTGGTGTCGTGTGACTTCTGACCTTGTCCACCCCAGTCCAACACCGGCATCTCCACATCGTGATTAACAAAATATAGCGTGCTAGGTAGAAGTTACGTTGCTATGACAGACATCATTTCTGAGACTATGAGGTGATGCTGGAATTGTATTAATTGTTGGTTAGACCACAGTTGGGGTATTGTGCATAGTTCTGGAAGGCACTTTATAAGAGGGGTGTGATAGCACTGGAGAGGGCACGGGGGAGATTTACCCAGGATGTTGCCTTGGGGCTGGAGAGTTTAAGTGATGAAGAGAGAGTGGACAGACTGGGATTGTTTTCCTTGGAGTGGAGGAGACTGAAGGGGGCAATGACTGAGGTTCATAAAATAATGAGGGACATAGACAGGAGAAGCTTTTCCCCTTGATGATGGGATCAATGACAAAGAGAAGAGGGCAGGAGGATTAGAGGGGACGTGAGGAATTCACTTTTCATCCAGAGGGTGGTGGAAACCTGAAACTCACTGTCTGCAGGGTGATAGTAGCAGAAACACTCATAACATTTAAGAAGTATTTAGATATGCCAAGACATACAAGACTATGTGCCAAGTGCTAGAAAATGGGGTTAGAACAGTTTTTTTGACTGGTGCATGCTCAATGGGCTGAAGGGTTTTTTCTGTGTTGTCTCTCGATGTGACTCTATGAGGGAGACTAGGATGTTAGGTCTTACTCCATCGAGACTCAAAGCTGTTTGCCAACCCAAGTCCATTTGACATCATGATACCAGCTGATGCTTTCAGCAATGTTAACCCTTTCAGAAACTGGGGAAAGTTGAGACCAGAACCCAAGGTAGGTCAGTGAGCACAAGCAATACGGTGAATTGAGATTTGGAGCAGAGATTTCCGTAGCCCCAGGTTTGGGGAGAGTGTGAGACCAGTCCAGAAAACATTGCCAAGTGTGAAGTTTGGGGAAAGCAAATATTGATTATTCTATCAGGTATGTTATTTTCTGTATGTATTGTAGGAATAAGGTAAAAAAAAACTGTACTGTCTACCTTGTCAGTCCAGCTGTCATTTCCTCAGCCTTCACTCCTGCAATTCTTGGTTTTCTCACGTTTCCCTGTATTTGGAGTGGGGTTTATCTGGAGGAACCAATCAGAACGGTGAGAATTTGAATTTTTTTAAAGGTTTGCTCCTTAGTTACTGACATCACATTTTGCTTTTTTTACAGTTCAGGGGCAAATAGGGACAGTAATAAATGTTAGTAACAAATACCCAATCCCATGAAAGAATAAAGGAAACCCTTTATCTACTCTGCAGTAGACTGAGACTTCGCAAACCAAGTTCACACAGATGCATTCCATCCAGTAGAGCTGGCCTTTATACAGTTAATTCAGGTCTTTTACACCAATAAAATACTTTGGAACTATAACTACCATCTGAATGCAAGCAGAAGGGACAGTAATTTGCGCAGTAGTATCCGCCAAATATAATAGAACACCTCGACTTCATATAGCACCATGGGGATCCCTCATATCCACATGAGGGGTCAGGTGGGGTCTTGGATTATCATCCATCAGATCCAGGCAGGTAAGGCTCTGAGAGTTTTAGAGAGATTCGCAAGGATCATTCCTGAAATGGAGATTCCAGTCCTGTGGGCTTGGAGAAGTCAAGCTTGTTCTTCTTAAAGAAGGGGAGTTTGAGAGGAGTTCAAATAAATGAGGGGTCTGGACAAGAGTAGACGTGGCGGGACTGCTCCAGTTGGTGAGAGGGTCAAGAATCAGACAGCACAGACTTATGGAGCTTGGAAAAGAGTCAGTGGTGATAAACAGGAAACACTTTTCTGATGCAGTGAGTAAGTAGGATCTGGAAAGTTTTGCCCGAGAGTGTGGTGGAGGCAGTTTCAATTATGCCTTTCAAAAAGGAAATGCTTAGACAAAAAATATTTGTAGAAAGGGCTGATGAATAGAACTAACTCAAGAGATGCTCTTGCAGAGAATGGGCTTTGATTTGAAAAGTGGCATGATCTCTTTCAGTGCTGCAGACAAGTTACATGAGCTAATATGAGCCTGGCTTGACTCCCCGGAGCAGGAATTGAAACTGCAGCCACATTAAAGCCACCACTAAGCAAGGCTGACACCTTGAGGGGACTTTAGATAGAGGAGGCTAACATCTTATAGTTCAGCCTTCATTTGCTAGAAGTCATTATGTAATCAACTGGTTGGCATGGACGAGTTGGACTGAAGGGTCTGCTTCCATGCTGTACATCTCTATGACTCTATAACTGCATTTCCCAAAAACACAATACCTGATGAACTTGCAATGTTGCATTATGAAACTTATTGCGTAACATGAACTTCTAAACCCTTTAAACCAACAGAACCACAAAATGCACTGAGGTGGTGTGTTGAACTGTAGAGTGCTGATCTTTTATTGTTACCATGAAATTTTTTGCTGACTTCTTCCTGAATACTTGATGCTTTTGATGTATTTACCAAATCGCACAGAAAAATAACTGAATTTCTATGATTCCATAAATGACAGGGGAAGCGTTTGCCTTGCACCAGCATTCACAGCTGTGCCTTCAAGTCTGTAGGCACTTTGTCTTCATGCACCATGTTAGTTATATTTTTCAATTTAACAGAGACAGACATTCTTTTTCCTTTGCTCTTTTTCATATCCCTGTTTTCCAATTTTGCTTTTCCAAAAATATATTTAATTCATAACATTTGTAAACAAAAAAGCATTGCAAAATATTTGACTTGAGTACTACAGAACTTGCAATAGAATTCAATTGACTGTATGTGGCATGTTCCACTCAATTTGGAAGCTATCAAAACTGCAATAAAAACGATCAGCAGCAGCAGGCCTTCACAGAGGAGGATGACTCTCTCCCACACTCATGGTGAATCTGTAGCTGGCTGTACAACTAAAACAGACTCTGTTACACTTGGGGCAGGTGGTGGTTGCAGGTAGAGGGTGGGTGGGGTGTTGGTGAGGCAGCGCACTCCTTGAGCTGTTTTCTCCTGGCTTCTGCTTTTTCCTGACAGCAAGTGTCAATGTGCTTGACACCTTCCCGGGTGCTCCTCCTCCACTTTGTGCGGTCTTGGGCCAATGATTCCCAGGTGTTGGTGGGAATGCTGCACTTCCCCAGTGAGGCCTTCAGGGTATCCCTGAGGCACTTCCTCTGTCCCACCTGGGGCTCAGCTGCCGTTTCGGAGCTGGGAGTATAGCGCCTGCTTGGATAGTCTCATGTCAGTCACATGGACGATGTACCCAGCCCATCAAGCGGGGTCAGTGCTGGGGAATGTTGGCCTGGTCAAGGGGTGCCGGTGTTGGCAATAAAAATTAAGCTTTTGCTAATGCACCATGGTCCATTCCGTGGTGCCTTAATGCATTTTCAACACTCTCATTCTTCACAATGTACATTTTGACTGGATGCACACAGCCCCAGATGGTCCGCAGTTTGCAGCCCCTCAATATCCTATGGCTGAAAGTCTTTTGACAGTGACCTTTCCCCATTGTGTCATTGCAGTGGTTGTCCCAAGATTTAGTGCATCCCTTTTGCACATAGTTCTGGGCCTTGGAATGCATAATCTTCAATGTTTATTTCAGCACAACCTCTTTGCATTGGAGGACCAGCAAGTCGATGGTCATCGAGTACAGTTGGTTTTGCATTGCTTCACCATTGGGCCTGCAAATACCCAGGACACACACTCTGGAATGTTCTCCCTTTACATTATCATCTCATCCTTTAAGATCCTTTTTACAAAGCTGCCTCTTTCACAAAACGTTTGGACACCTACTTTAATACCTCCTCATGTAGCTCAGTGTCAGTTTGTACCTGACGCAGCTTTGTGAATTATGGGACACTTTCCCATGTACAATGTGCTTTATAACCGTAAGCCATGTTTGTAGTCTGATGCGATTCATGTAAATCGCGATGATTAATTGAACACGTGACTCTGAAGCCAAGAACAGAAAAGAAATCCGATGACAATGGAGCATGTGAAGAGAGAGATCTCAGGCACTACACTAGAGAGCTGTATTTGAGAGCCTGTGTTCAGCTGTAAAAAGAGGAGTATCCATGCAATCAGAAGAGCTTTAGTTGAAGGTAAGGAGCAAGTGTGGTCCGGGATGGTGTGTGTGCAGATGCGCATAGTCTGAGATACTCCAGAGTGGTATCTCATTGTGCAGGTAATCAGTATTGGCTTCAAACACAAGGTGATTCATAGTTCAACAAGGAGAACCAAGATGCAGTGGAATATGTGGATAGAAGGTAACATGAAATTACCGTAAAGTGAACATTAATATTTTTAGGTTTATAATGTGGAGAAAAGTAATATTAAGATGGCACAAATTCTGACTCAAGACTATAATAGAATAGAAGAATCACAGAATCCCTACAGTGTGGAAACAGACCATTCAGCCCAACAAGTCTACACCAACTTCCTGAAGAGCATCCAGCCCTGGTCCATCCTCTTACCCTATCCCTTTAATCTTGCATTTCCCATGGCCAATCCACCTCACCTGCACATCTATGGACTGTGGGAGGAAACTGGAGCTCCCAGAGAAAGGCCACGCAGACACAGGGAGAATGTGCAAACTCCACACAGACTGTCACCCGAGGTTGGAATCAAGCCCAGGTCCCTAGTGCTGTGAGGCATCAGTGCTAACCACTGAGCCACAGTGCCGCTTGCTATCATATGCTATTATTACTTTGGTCCTTATATTGGCTGACATGTTGACAAGATACTAGTCTTTGTGGCTCAACGCTTGCATTCTCGGACGAAGTTACAAGCTTGTTGGTTCATGATCTATGTAATATGTTCAGCATCAGAGGCAAAGCTGCCATTCTATTGCTGTCCTGCGGGAGTGCTACAGTGTTGGAGCTGTCATGTTTCAATATGAAGAATAAATTATATACCTCATGTGCACTCTTGGGTGTAAGTAAAAGATTTGTTTCACGTAAAATACAGTAAACATCTGGAATGCATTTCCCCAAAAGGCATTGGATTCTGGGAATCATTTAAACATTCAAAACTAAGGTCAATAGATCGATAGGCCATAAACCTCTGGTTGATTGCCATTTCAGTAAAATGTCTTGCTCCCATGTTAATATTTCTGGTTCTGCTGCAGTGTTCCAGTGAAGTTCAATACAAGCTGAAGGAGCAGCACCTCATTTGCCACTTCAGCGTTTTACAGCCATCAACAATCAATATTGAGTTCAACAACTTCAGAGCATGAACACGGTCCTTCATTTTAATTACAACACCCACAACATCTCCCCACCCTCGCTGTGTCTTGTTAAATTTGATCTCAGCAAAGCTGATTTATTTCTTCCTGTTCAAACCTAATATTAACACCCAATTTACAGCTTAATCTTTCCTTTAAAACCATAAAACATCAAGTCATCACTATTCAATGAGATCATGCCTGATAATCCTCAAGTCCACTTTCCTGTCTTTTCCCAAGCCTTTGGTTTGCTTCCTGTTTAAAAATCTGTCTATCTCAGCCTCGAATGTGCTTTACGACCCATCTTCAACAGCTCTCTGTGGTAAAGAATTCCACAGCTTCACTACTCTTTAATAGAAGAAATTCCTCCACATCTCTGTCATTAAGGAGCGACCCTTTATTCTGAGATGATGCCCTCAGGTCCTAGACTTTCTCATAAGGGAAACAATCTCAATGCATCAACCCTGTCAAGTCTCCTCAGACATCTTGTATGTTTCAATAAGGTTACCTCTCATTCTTCTAGACTCTAATGAATACCTCTCCTCATAAATCAGTGCCTTCATGCCTGGCATCAGCTGAGTGAAACTTTTCTGAACTGCCTCCAATATCCTTCCTTCATATCTTGTATAGTTTGAATGAGACTTCCCTATTTTTATACTTCATTCTTTTTAAAGAAAGGCCCACATTCCATTTTCCTTTCCTATTACTGTTGAACTTGCATGTTAGCTTTTAATGAATTATGCATGAGGATTCCGATATTCTTCAGTGCTCCACCATTCCCTATTTGAATAATATTCAACTTCCCCTTTCTTCCTGCCAAAAGGCACAGCTTACCTTTTCCTGAATTATATTCCAGTGCCATATTTTTGCTTACTTGTTTAATCTTTCTAGAGCCCTCTGCAGATTCTTTGAATCATCCTCACCACCTGCCCTCCCATCTATTTTTGTGTCATCTGTAAACATGTCTATATTATATTCACTTTCCTCATCTTAGTAATTAATATATATTGGTAATAATTGTGGCCCCAGCGCTGATCCCTGTCACTAGATACAGGATGTATCCTGAAAATGCCCACCTTATCCCAACTGTTTTCAATTGGTTAGCCAATCCTCTATTTATGCTCATCTAGCCTATGCTTATCTATACCTCTCTAACACTATGGTCTCATAACTCGTTAACTAACCTAATGTGTGCTGCCTTATCAAACACCTCCTGTAATTCCTCATGCATTACAGCCACTGCTCGTCTTTTATTTATCCTGCTTCTTACTTTCTCAAAGGATTTTCATAAGTTTGTCAGGCAGGATGTTCATGAAAGCGTGCTGACTCTACTTGATCATATTTTATATTTCTAAACATTCTCTTATTACATCCTTTGTTATGGACTCCAATGTTTTCCTAATAACACATGTTGGGCCTACTGGCCTATAGTTACCAGTTTTTTTAACCTCCTTTCCTTCTAAATGAAAATGCAATATTGGCAGTCTTCCAGTCCTTTTGAACATTTCCAGAATCTAAGAGTTTCTGGTTGATTACTATCAGTGCATCTACTATCCCTATAGCATTAAATATTCTAGGATGCATCCCATCAAGTTTTTAGTCCCATTGAGTTTCTTAGCACGTTGTCTCCAGTGATAGTTAGTTGGATTTATTTTCTCACCCACACTGGCCCCTTGATTATTTAGTAATTTCAGAATACTATTACTGTCTTCTGTCAAGACTCATACAAATTACTTATTCAACTCTTCTGCCATTTCCTCGTTACCAAATATCATTTCTCCAGCATCATTCTCTAAGGGCTTTAGGTTAACTTTCTCCTCTCTTTCCTTTTTGATACAAGAAACCTTTGCCACCCATCTTGCTATTATTTGAAAATTTACCATCAAAGTTTACTTTCTTCTTTATGTCTTAGTCATCTTTTATCGTATTATAAAACTTCCCCAACCTTCCAGTTCACGACAAATCTTTACCGCATTGGACACTTTTTCCATGATTTTGATGTTATCCTTAATTTCTTTGGTTAACCTATGTTTGCTTATTTCCTTCCCAGAATCCTTCTTCCTCACTGGGAGCTATCTTTGTCGTGAGCTATGAAACAGTTTCTTTAACATTTACTATTTTTCCTCAGCCACTTTTGTTGCTAAAATCCCGTCCCAGTTCATGCCATCCAGATCCATTCTCATTCCTATGTAATTACCCTTATTTAAGCTGTTTCCAACCAAAGTTCCGCCATCTTAAATGGAAAGTAAAACTCTATGATGTTATGGTCACTGTTTCCTGGAGTATTTTTTGTTCTGATTTCATTTATTAAATATGCCTGAGTATATATCACCAGATCCAAAATCACTTGACCCCTAACAATGTTGGTAAAACTCAGCAGGTCTGGCAGCATCTGTGAAGAGAGGAATAGAGTTAATGTTTTGAGTCTAGTGACCCTTTGCTTTATTTTTGCCTCATCTCTGGTTGGATTAGATTCCCTACAGTGTGGAAATAGGCCCTTTGGCCCAACGAGTCCACATCGACCCTCGGAAGAGTGACCCACCCAGACCCATTTCCCTCTGACTAATGCACCTAATACTATGGGCGATTTAGCATGGCCAATTCACCTGACCTGCACATCTTTGGACTGTGGGAGGAAACCGGAGCACCCGGAGAAAACTCACGCAGACACAGGGAGAACCTGCAAACTCCACACAGAGAGTTGCCCGAGGCTGGAATCAAACTGGGATCCTGGCGCTGTAAGGCAGCAGTCCTAATCACTGTGCCACCGTGCTGCCCCTAATACTATCCTCAAACTAAAACCAAAGAACTATGAATGTTGAAAATCTAAAGCAAACACAGAGAATGCTGGAGAAACTCAACCAGTCTGGCAGCATCTATGGAAACAGAAAGAGTTAATGTTTTGGGTTCATCATAAATTGCTGCTGAATTTCTCCAGCATCCTTTGTATTTGTTTTGGACTCACAACATATGGTTCTGGGAAACCTTTTTGAATAAACTCTGTCACTTCTTCCTTATGGCTACCTCTGCCAATCTGACAATCCCAATCTGGATGAAGATTAAAGTCACCCATGATTAATGTATTGTCTTGTTTGTACATGCCCTCATTCTCTCCAGATTTATTCTCTTCACCACCATTTGCATTACCTCAGTCTTTTGCTCAGAGCATCCTCACCATCTGTTCCTCCTGCTCATAACCCCCCCCCCCTTTGTGAACAGCATAGAAAACATCATCTTCTAATGCTCCAAAGAAGAGTCACCAGATTTGAATAATTGACTCTGCTCCTCTCTCCACAGATGCTGCCGGACCGATTAAGTTTCTCTATCACTTTCTGCTCTTGTTTCCAGAGATTTCTGTCAGGCGAGGGGGTTGACAGGTACGAATCCGAGGTGGCTAAATGAACTTGAGCAGCGACAGCACAATGGAACAGCCTCTAGGAGGCAGAATGGCCCACCTCTGTCCTTATCTCTGATGACATTCTTCCTGGTGCCCCGCGAGTGTTAGTTCTTTTATTACAGTTAAACAGTAGCTCGATCGTCTGTTCCCCCAGAAATATTGGTTATTCTTTTTTCAAAATAGTAGCCAGGAGATCTTTCGCTTTTACTCCTTTCGACAATTTTTATGTTATTTTTTGCATTTCCATATCTCCATTTCTATCTTATTGATAAATTCTTAAGGTTACAACACCAGGTTATAGTCCAACAGAGTTTATTTGAAATCACGAGCTTTTGAAGTGATTTCAAATGAACCTGTTGGACCATGACCTGGTGTCGTGTGACTTCTGACCTTGCTCACCCGAGTCCAACACCTGTACCTCCACATCATGGCAAATTGTCAACTCATTGCATGGACGCAGTGAGAAGGACAAAGGCAGTGGAGATCTGACCCTTCCCTTTTCCTACACAAACGGCTATTGATTTGTTTTCGTTTTAATTAGATTTCTCCTTTCTTGGATCACTGCAGTGCTCCTTCCAAATCGATCACGGCGTTTAATGTCACGTTGTTTTGTGTGTTGTTCGTGAATGTGTTCTTTGCTTGCTACAACCTCGTTTGCATTCTTTTCTTAGTAAATTGTTCCAGCCTCCTGCACTTTGAATGAGATTTATCTCGACAGTTAATGAGCAGTTTAATGGGTTTGTGATTTGCAGACAGGGCTTGGCAGATGCTGGCATGAATGGAACAGCTGTCATGTCCAGGCCATTCAAAAACAGCTTCTCTGTTGCCTTAGAGTCTGGCTTTATTGGTGTGGCGTGAATGACAAAGGCACTTAACCCTTTGATAGAAGGGGCCCTTCAGCCTAACATGCCCTTTCTAACTGTCTGAAAGAGCACCCGCCCCCCCGTCTCAGTTTCCAGCCTTTTTGCAGGCTCTTTAGCAGGAACAGTGTAATCATTATCTTTACAAAGTGCAAGTCTTAAAAGGTTCAACTTTATATAATGGCTGTCACCACGCTGCACATAACACAAAACAATAATCATATTAATTACATGAATGATAATACGTGGGTTTAACTTTCTCTCAAACACACATTTTAATCCATTGATAAACACATTCGCATAAATGCATGCTGGTGACTTTTTTTAAATAATATTTTTCACAAATGGATTAAAATTAGCCCACAGAGAAAATGAAAAGCAATTGGTTTTACTTTGTTTTCCTAAAACTTTTGTATTTCTTTTTGTGAATGTCATTTGACACTCGAAGGAGAACGTATTGGTTTGAAAAGCGTGTAAGAAAATCAGAAGAATAAAAGCAAACTGAGGAAACAAGTAAAGCAACAAAAGAAAGACGGATGGAAAAAAACAAAGGGAGGAAGTAACAATGTTTTATACTTTACATCCACAAGATGTTCCATGCTTCACTGCCAATGAGGATTCTTAAATGCAACAGTCAATATGTGCACAGCATAATCTCACAAAAAACAATTAAAAACACGAGGAGATGGTGCTCTCACTGATGTTCATTGAGGAATAAATACATGCCTGAAGTTCCCTGCCATTATTTTCATTGTGTTACAAGATCCTTTGTGTTTTTATTTTGTTCATTCATGGGGTGAAGGGGTCACTACGCAGACCTGCATTTATTTCTTATCCCTAACGACCCTACTGGTGAGTTGCCTTCTTGAACTGCTGCAGTCCTGAAGGTATAGGGAGCCTTGTGAGGGAGGGAGTTCCAGGATTTTGAGCCTGAAGGAACAGTGATATATTTCCAAGTTAGGACATGCAGGTCCTGTCCCTTCCAAGCATCTATTGCCCTTGTCCTTCTGGATGGGAGAGTTTTCAAGTTTGGAAAGTGCTCTTTCAGGAGCTTTGGCGAGTTACTGCTATGCACCTTGCTGTTGATGAAGTTTGCTGCCCCTATGTATTCCTGAAGAAGGGCTTATGCCCGAAACGTCGATTCTCCTGCTCCTTGGATGCTGCCTGACCTGCTGCGCTTTTCCAGCAACACATTTTCACCTATGTATTCATGTCAAGGGTCACTATCTTAAGCAAAGCTTCGTTAAAATTGGCCTCGATGACTGCCTTTAGTCACATGTCTTCACTTTTTATTTTGTGGCTTGTTGTTTTACCTGATAGCACTCCTGGTTAAGCATTTGAGATGTTCCACTATGTTACAGGTGCTATGTAAATGCACATTGTTAGACCATGACACCATAAGAAATAGGAACAGAGAAGGCTGTTCAGCCCTTCAGGCTTGCTCTACCATTCAATAGGGATTATGCCTGACCTGAGATTCCTCACTTCCACTTTCCTGACCTTTTCCCATAATCCTTGATGCCCTGACTGGTCAATAATCTCCCTCAGCCTTAAATATACACAAGTACACTGGCCCCCACAGCTCTCTGTGACAAGGAGTTCTAAGGCTTATAACTCTCTGAGGGAAGAAATTCATCCTCCTCTCTGTTTTAAATTGGTTCCCCTTTATTCTGAGACTATGTCCTCTGGTCTTAGATTCTCTGATGACGGGAAACATCCTTTCAGCATTTACCCTGTCAAGTCTCTCAAGTAACCTCCACGTTTCTGTGCTGTTGGAGACACTGTCAAATATACCTGTATCATCTTGCAGCTCACAAGCGTTCATTTGGTCTTTCATGCCTATACTGCCACTTTGAAAGTGATATCCAATTAGCTCCACGCTTCTGACCCCTTCCCCAGAGTACCGGGTGGACAGGGTTAATGTGCTCACACCCAATTCCTCCATCTGCTTTCAGAGCAAAGCAGTTAACTTGTTTATTTTAAATGACCATTAAAGCCGAACACTGCAGTACATCTTGCCAATTTGGAGACTAGCCATTTTCACACAGTCAGGAGGGAAAAGCAACAACAGGAATGGTAGTTCAATTAAATTTGTAAATGCTGTTGCTTCACATCTTTTCAAATCAGGCTTTCTGATCATCAGAGGACAAATCCTTGCAAGATTGCCTTTTGTGCTATTTTAGTAATGAATACAGAGGCACTGAAGTAGGTATATTATTTTTCTTGCAAAAAATAATTGCAGACCTGGCATCGAACGTATCACGAGAAACGGAAGAAGTTGGGCCACGTTCTTTAAAGGAGAAGGTAGACGGCTGATCTGATAAAAGGATTTGAGGGGCTAGATTGAGAGAAGATAGCAACACCACAGCACGGGAGGCCATTGTGCCCATCACACTTATTTTTGAAAGAGCTGGAGAATTTATTGTCACACTTTTTTTTCCATTACACTTTTATTTAGTCTTCCTTAGTGTGCAACCTTTGATTTCTTTGGTAGCAGAGCCCAAACCCTTCCAGGCTGTGCATTCCAGACCCTTCCGTGCAAAGAAATTTCATCTCATGTTCCTCTCTAAGTTTGTTTGGGTGCTGAAAGGATGATTGCCCTTGTGGGAGAGACCGGAACCGAAGACACCATTTGAAAAACAGGTTGCCCACTTGTACTAGGTCAGACGCTGCATTAACTGCAGGGCCAGCTGCAAACAAAAAACATTTGTTTCCTTTTAATTGGTGTTTTTTAAGTGGTTTGTTGGAGTTCAGTCATCTTAGCTCCAGGACATCTCTGCAGACCTTCCTCAGGGTAGTGCCCTAGATCCAAACATCTTTAGATGCCTCATCAACCATCTTTCCTCCATCTTTAGGTCAGAAATTGGCATGTTTGCTGATTTGCTGACACATTTCGCGTCTAATGTAGCTCTGAAGATCCAAAGAGGTCATGTTGGAATTGAAACATTAACCCGTAGTGGAGGTTTATAGGGGTTGGAACGTCAAGGCGATGTTCAACCTTCTATATATAATTTTCAGCCTCCTATCTTACTAAACACTCAAAAGAAACTAGACACCAATCATTCTTGACACGGTGAGGGAGCGTCAGCCACACCAGTGCCAACAGCAGCGTGTCTTTAGATTGCTGGTAAGGGGCATTGCCGGATTACCAACAATTATCTGTGTGTGTAACATCCTTTCAAAGCAGTGGGTGCAATTGATACCATTCTTTTGATAAATGTCCGCTGAGTGGCAACTGATTCAGGAAACAACACGTTGTGGATCATAGGACCCCTACAGTGTGGAAACAGGCCATTCAGCTCATCGAGTGCACATCATCTCTCCAAACAGTATCACACCCAGACCCATTCTCCTACCCTATCCCTGTAACCCTGCAGATCTGTTACAAAGTCGTGTGAGAACCAGCAAGGCCTATCTCACCATCGAGAGTGACTAGCTGCATCTGCTATGCCTTTGCCAAGCTGGGATTCTCTCAAGGCCACGGGGAGCTGCCAAACCAGGTGGTTATCACTTCTTACTGATGGCCAAATTCACCATTTCCCATGGCTAGTCAATCTCACCCGTATATCTTTGGATTGTGGGAGGAAACTGACACAGACATAATGTGCAAACTCCACACAGACAGTCACCTGAGGGTGGAATCGAAGCTGAAGGTGGGGCTGGGATTGGGTGTGCAGGGCACGGTAGAGACAGGCTAGTTTATGAGGGGAGTTTGATAAGATAGTCTGGTGGCAAGAAACCTTCCAAAAAACTCAACACAACTCACGATTAGCCCAAATATTTAAGATTCAGCTCTCTGTTTCTCTTTCCATTGATGCTGCCACACCTGCTGAGTTTCTCCAGCGCTCACTGTTTCAATCTAATATCATGACTGACTTGTTCCAGCAACTCCAGGCTTTAGGAAGTAAGGAGATGAGTTACTTGTTGCAGGATTCCTATCCTCTGTCCTGTTCCAGTAGCCACTGTATTTATATGGTTAGTGCAATTCAGTTTCTAGTCAATGGAAAGAACCAGGACATTGATAGTGATGGACTCAGTGATGGCAACACCATTGAGTGTCAAGGGATATCGATTGGATTCCCTCTCATTTTGCAGATGATCGTTACCTGCCATTTATGTGATGCAAATGTTACTTGCTGCATTTCAGCTGATCCCTAGATGTGATCCAGGTGGTGTTGTATTTGAACATGGACTGCTTCAGTATATGAGGAATTGTGAATGGTGCTAAACATTGTGGAGCCATCAGCAAACATCCCAACTTCTGACCTTATGATGGAGGAAAGATGGTTGATGAGCCATCTAAAGATGGTTGGATCTAGGGCACGACCCTGAGGAAGGTCTGCAGAGATGTCCTGGAACTAAGATGACTGAACTCCAACAACTACTCAATGAACAACAATTAAAAGGAAACCATTATTTTTTTGTTGCAGCTGGCTTTGAAGTTAATGCAGCATCTGGCTTTGCACATGCCCCCAAATGCCTGACTGGTCTCCAACAACCACAACCATCTTCCTATGTGCCAGGTATGACGCCAACTAGTGGAGAGATTTCTCCCAATTCAGTTTTGCGAGAGCTCCTCAATGTCACATTCAGTCAAATTTGATTTTGATGTCAAGGCCAGTCATTCTCACTTCGCCTCTGGAATTCAGCTCTTTTCTCCATGTTTGACTAATGTTTTAATGAGGTCAGAAGCCGAGAGATTCTGAGCTGGTTATCATTATGCAGGTGTTGCTTGATAGAACTGTTGATGACACCTCCCATTTCGTTACTGATGTTCAAGAATGGACTGTCGGGATGGTAATTGGCCAGACTGGATTTGTCCTGGTTTTTGTGTTTACGACATACCTGGGATATTTTCCACATTGATGTGTAGATGCCACGGTTGTAGGTGTATATGAGGGAAATAGATTGCAGTCGAGAGCGTGGTGCTGGAAAAGCACAGCATCCACTCGGATGCTGCCTGACCGGCTGTGCTTTTCCAGCGCCAGACTCTCGACTCTGATCTCCAGCATCCATAGTCCTCACTTTCTCCTTGGAAATAGTGCCACATCAACTGGAGGCAGGTAGACTGTAACATGCACGTGAGGGCATTAAACTGTAATAAGGACTGGAGGAAATCAGGCTGCAACACAGATAAAAGCAGAATAAGACTGTAATATAGACATGAGCGAAATAGTTTGTAATGTGGGTGTGAGGGGCGTAAACTTTCATAAGGGTTGGAGGTATTCAGATTTTAGGCTATGACTCACTCTATGATCTTCTAAGTAAGGACTTAAATAGATCTAATAGAAACATAGAAAATTATGAAGAGAATAGATAAGATAGAAGCAGGGAGGTCATTTCCACTGAAACTAGAACTAGGGGGCATTGCCTCAAAATAAGGGGGAGCGGATTTAGGACTGAGCTGAAGAGGAACTTCTTCACCCAAAGGGTAGTGAATCTATGGAATTCCCTACCCAGTGAAGCAGTTGAGACTACCTTGTTGAATGTTTCTTTCAGGCAAAGATAGATAGATTTTTGAACAGTAAAGGAATTAAGGATTATGGTCAGCGGGCAGTTAAGTGGAGCTGAGTCCATGAAAAGATCAGCCAAGATCTTATTGAATGGCGGAGCAGGCTCAAGGATCTGGCTCAGCTGGTGCTCCAGGTGGGCAATATTGGGTCTGTTCCTGACACTGCTCTCAGTACCATTCCCACTCTAATCCCAGATTGAGCCCTAATGTTATTCTTTATATTATTCTCAACTCTGAGGATTGTTTGCGGAGCGATTCAGAGAGCACCTCTGGGCCACCCGGACGAACCAACCCAACCACCCTGTAGCACAGCATTTCAACTCCCCCTCCCACTCCACCGAGGATATGCAGGTCATTGGACTCATCCACCGCCAAACCACAACAATGCGACGGTCGGAGGAGGAGCGTCTTATCTTCCGACTGGGAACCCTCCAACCACAGGGGATGAACTTGGACTTCACCAGTTTCTTCATCCCCCCTCCCCCCACCTTGTCTCAGCCGAATCCCTCCAGCCCGGCACTGCCTTCCTGACCTGCAGCCTTCTTCTTGACCTCTCCGCCTCCATCCTACTCCGACCTATCACCCTCACCTTGACCTCTTTCCACCTATCACATTTCCAACGCCCCTCCTCCAAGTCCCTCCTCCCTACCTTTTATCTTCTCCTGCTGAACACTCTCTGCTCATTCCTGAAGAAGGGCCTGTGCCCGAAACGTCGAATCTCCTGTTCCCTGGATGCTGCCTGACCTGCTGTGCTGTTCCAGCAATAAAGTTTCAGCGATTGGCTACATTCACCATTTTGAGATGAAAGGTTTCTAGGAGGACTACAGATCTATTGAAAATAGGGACACAATGTTCATGAACACTCAGAATCACTGTATCTCTACAGTGTAGAAGTAGGCCATTTGGCCCATCTAGTCCACATCGACCCTCCAAAGCGCATCCCAAAAGAATGCTTAAGAATGCAAACTATTGTGGAGAAAAATAAGGTGGCTATGTGAGCAAAACAAATGAGTTCCAAGTTAGATTTTCTTTCCCTGCACTTCAACCAGCAAGGTAATGATTTCTGACATAGAGCATCAGCAAAACTATTTTCACACAACCATTCAACATTTAAAGGAGGGTTACTACAGATTGCTAATTAAAAATGAAAATGCGAGACTCATCACACTTTATTGGAGCTTAATGAAGCTTCCCTGGTGTAATTTTCATTGTACACGAAATTAAATCCTTTATTTATTTCATGCATGAGGAGCAATGCACTTCAGAAAAGATACAGGATTGAATAACAATAAATTTACAACATGGATCTATTCAAGGTGTTCTGCTCTTTGATCATTAATGCTGAAGTCGTGTCCATTTACAATAGAAATGATTTATTGCTTACATTGAACTATGATGTTCTTCTAAATTACCCCAGAAGACTAAGATGCTACAGAGGCTGTCTGGGATTATCAGCCAAAATGCTTTAATTTCCAAGAGATGGATTGCATTGTATTATCCCTTGAGTGAGCCAGAGATATCACCTCTGGAGCCAAAATTTGAAATTCCCTGAGTAGTGAGGATCTGGAAGCTTATGCTGTCCAGTCAAAATCTCCATGTTACACCAAAGGAAAATATGGATTTATCTCATACTGTAAACAACCTCAGGACATCTCAAACTAAATATGTTCTTTCAAGTGTAATCATTGTTATTACGCTGTGAATGTAATTGCCAATTTGCATGGCAGCAATGTCCCAAAGGCAGCAATGGTGGCAATGGCCTAGTGGTATTACCGCTGGACTGTCAACCCAGAAACCCAGATAACATTCCGGGACCCGGGTTCAAATCCTAGAATTAAGAATCTAATGACGACCATGAATCTGTTGTTGATTGTTGGAAGAACCATCTGGTTCACTAATGTCCTTTAGGGAAGGAAACTGCCATCCTTACCTGGTCTGGTCTACATATGATTCCAGACCCACAGCAATGTGGTTGACTCTAAACTGCTCTCTGGGCAATTAGAGATGGGCAATAAATGCTGGCCTACTCAGTGGCGCCCTCAACTTGTGAATGACTAAAGAATGGTGTAAGACCATTTGACCTTTTTTTCATGTTGTTTGAATGATGAATGGTTGGTCAGGACACCAGGAAGAACTCCTTTGTCCTTTCTGAGAGGAAAGTCAGACGTTAGTTTCATGTCATAACAAAAAGTCAACATAGTATTCCTTTAGTATAGCACTATAGTGCCAACTTAAATTATGTATTTACATCCCTGGAGTGGGACTTGAACCCACAGCCATTCCATTCATAGACGAGAGCTATCGACTAAAACACAAGCAACACTTCACTCTCTGACTTGTCTCCACTGTTTATGTTCTGAAGAACTTTCGAGGGTACTACCAGTCTCAGTGGTGTAGCCAGCTGAAGTTCAGTGACACACTGAGGTAAAGTGGTTGTTCAGAGAAGTCCGTGTTCAGTTGTGAGATATTGCATTTATTTTTTAATTCATGGGATGTTGGTGTCACTGGCCCACATTTATTGCCTATCCCTAGTTGCACTTGAGAAGATGGTAGGAAGTTGCCTTCTTGAATGACTGCATTCCAATTCTTTTTTTGAGGTGTTTTAGTGGTTGAAATGAGAGGTGATTTGCTGAGGCACATCTGAGGGCAGTTAAAAGCCAACCACAGCATGGGCAGCATGGTGACTCAATGATTAACGCTGCTGCCTCACAGCGCCAGGGACTTGGATTCAATTCCACCCTCAAGCAACTGTCAGTGTGGAGTTTGCACATTCTCCCAGTGTCTGTGAGGGTTTCCTCCAGATGCTCCAGTTTCCTCCCACAATCCAAAGATGTGTAGGTTACGTTGGCTGGCCATGGGAAAATGCCCATAGTGTGCAGGTTAGGTGGGTTAGACATGGGAAATGCAGGTGATAGCGTAGCCACCCTCTGTGCTAAGGGTCCTTTCAGCAATCTTCCTATGTTACTTGCTGCTATTCCCTGCAATGCTTCCTGCAAATAGATCGGAAAGGTGGGCTTGAGGATCCGCTAAGGGTTGACAATTCAAGGATACCAATATAGATGGATAAAGAGTGTGCTCATCTGATGCCCATAAATTATACCCTGAGATGCTGTTATGTAATGAGTAAGAGGGAGGCTTTTTAAAGTCAGTGGCGAGCTGATGTCCCACTCTAACTTCCATTTCACAAACCCTCGGCAGTAGGTGGTACAATTGAAAGTTGCATATTAATGAGGTGAGATCTGCAGTTAATAAGGTCATTAACAAGCATTAATCCCCTTAATAGGCTTCCTAATGAGAATCTCACCTCCTTAAGATCATAAGAAATGGAAACCAACTCACTGGAGGAGGAGGCTCCACAAATATCCCCATCCTCAATGATGGAAGAGCCCAGTACATCAGGGCAAAAGATAAGGCTGAAGCTTTCATAGCAATCTTCAGACAGAAGTGCCGAGTGGATGATTCATCTCAGCCTCATCCAGTGGTCCCCAGCATCACAGAAACGAGTCTTTATCCAATTCGTTCCATGTGATATCAAGAAATGATTGGATACACTGGATACTGCAAAGGCTACAGGGCCTAACAACATTCCATTCCGGAAACAGTACTGAGCACTTATGCTTCAGAACTCCCCTAGCCAAGCTGGTCCAGAACAATTACAACACTGGCATCTACTTAAACAATGTGGAAAATTCCCCAGGTATCTCCTGTACATAACAAGCAGGACAAATCCATCCCGACCCACTACCGCCCTGTCACCCCCCTCTCCATCATCAGTAAAGTGATGGAAGGGGTCATCAACAGTGCTATCAAACAGCACCTGCTCAGCAATAACCTGCTCAGTGACACCCAGTTTGGGTTCTGCTAGGGCCCCTCAAGGTTACAGCTTTGGTTCAAACATGGACAAAAGAGTTGAATTCAGAGGTGAGGGGAGAGTCACAGCCCTTGACGTCAAGCCTGTATTCAACCAATTGTGGCATCAAGGAGATCTGGCAAAATGGGAATCAATGGGTATCACAGGGCAAACTCTCCATTGATTGGAGTCATACCTAGCACATGGGAAGATAGTTGTGATAGTTGGAGGTCATCTCAGTTCCAGGACATCTCTGCAGGAGTTCCTCAGGGTAGTATCCTAGGCCCAACCTTCTTCAGCTGCTTCATCATTGACCCTCCCTCCATCATAAGTGGGGATGTTAGCTGATGATTGTACAGTGTTCAACACCATTTGCAACTCCTCTGAAACAGTACATGTTGAAATGCAACAAGATCTGGACAATATCCAGGCTTGGGCAAGCTAGTGGAAAATAACATTGATGCCACACAAATGCCAGGCTATGACCATCAGCTATAAGAGACAATCTAACCACCTCCCCTTGACATTTAATGTTGTTACCATCATCAAATCCCTCACTATCAACATCCTAGGGGCTACCATTGATCAGAAACTCAGCAGGACTCACCAAATAAACACAGTGGCTACAATGGCAGGTCAGAGGCTAGGAATACTGCGGTGAATAACTCACCTTCTGATTCTCCAAAGCCTGTCCACCATCGACAAGACACAAGTCAGGAGTGTGATAGAATACTCACCATTTGCCTGGATGGGTGCAGTCCCAGTAACACTCAAGAAGCTTGACACTATCCAGGACAAAGTGACCAACTTGATTGGCACCACATCCACAAGCATCCACTCAGTAGCAGCAATGTGTACTATCTACAAGATGCACTGCAGTAATTCACCAAATATCCTCAAACAGCACCTTCCAAATGCATGACCACTTTCATCTAGAAGGATAGGAGCAGCAGATACATGGGAACACTACCCCTAACAAGTTCCCCTCTGAGCCATTCACCATCCTGGTTTGGAAATATGTTCGTTCACTGTCACTGTTTCAAAATCTCGGAATTCCCTCTCTAAGGGCATTGTGGGTCATCTCAAAGCAGGTGGACTGCAGCAGTTCAAGAAGGCAGCTCACTCCCAACCTTCTCAAAGAGCAATAGGATCATGGCTGATCCAACATTTCTCATATCCCCTTTCCGAAGTTTTTGCTGTAAGTCCTGATTCTCTGGTGCATCAGAGGTGAGGGGTGACCTTATAGAAATTTATAAAACCACGAGGGGCATGGATAGGTCATTTTCCACAATAGGGGAGTCCAAAACTAGGGGGCATAGAGGGGAAGCATTTAAAAGGAACGTGAGGAGTATTTTCTTGCACAGGGTAGTACGTGTATGGAATGAGCTACCAGAGGAAATGTGGAGGTTGGTACTATTACAACATTTAAAAGGCATCTGGATGGGTATATGAATAGGAAGGGTTTAGTGAGATATGGGCCAAGTGCTGGCAAATGGGACTAGATTAGGTTAGGATATCTGGTCGGCATGGAGAAGCTGGACTGAGGAGTCTGTGTCCATGCTGTAAAACTCTATGACACATCATTCACACATTATTCAGCTGCACCTCCTACATTAAAGAGACATTGCTAGCACTCCCAGTTAAAGGGTCATCTCTCTGAGACAGGCGCTAGTGCTGGACACTGACATTGTTCCTCAGCTCTGTGCTCTTATGCATGCACACTCATGGCTCCACCTGCTGGTAGTCTTCACAATAACAGCAGCCATGAATTAAACCAAATGTTAGATTGACTACAGGAGCAGAAAAATACATTGACCAAGGGAAGTATCTGATGAAAGATTAGATTAAACATTTTCTTAGATGCTAAAGCATTACCATAACAACTAAACTCCTATCCTTTCTGTTTCTGTTGACTTTCCAATTATTCCAATTCAAACTCTCCTGTCACCTCCAATGATTTCTGAAGACATACACCCAGATACCTTCGTTCCTGTATCCCCTTAAGATTTGTGCCTCTGTGTCTCTCTGCTCTTCCGATAATAATTAATCATTTTATGTTTCTCTGCGTTTAATTTATTCTGATCCTAACCCATCTGTGTCCTCTATGCTATTTTTCTCACAATTCACAATTCTTTCAAGTTTCAGATATCTTCAAATTTTATACTGAATCATTAGTATAGAATTCCAATGCATTGAACTCTTTCCCATTCACTCCACACTGTATAGAATTCCTGAACAAAGTATTAGTGACTCTGATGGTTGTACCTTTAATACTTATTGACTTGTTTGTATCTGGGTCGTAAATGAAAATGAGCAGATGCATCAAACCCATCACTCAAGTCAACACCTGGAGATGAGGGAGAAAAAGACAGCAAGGTGATTCAGTGGTTTGCATGGCTGCCTCACAGTGCCAGAAATCCAGGTTCGATTCCAGCCACGGTGACTGTCTGTGTGGAGTTTGCACGTTCTCCCCGTGTCCGCGTGGGTTTCCTTCGGGTGCTCTGGCTTCCTACCACAGTCAAAAGATGTGCAGGTCAGGTGAATGGCCATGCTAAATTGTTCCATAGTGTGCAGGCTAGGTGGATTAGCCATGAGAAATGCAGGGTTACAGGGATGGGGTGGGTCTGGGTGGGATGCTGTTTGGAGGGTCATGAGGAGCTGAATGGCCTGCTTGCACACTGGAGGAATTCGACAAAAAGGATCTTACAGTAGTCCATGGAATCTATGAAGCAGGGTTAAGCTAAGGCTGTATTGTAGTTTCTGGAATTATCCTAATTTAAAGCAAGTGATTTATAATCCTAGCTGTAACAGACTGGTCATGGGCTATCACCAGGAACTGTCCATAAAACAATGCAGACAAGAAGGTATCTGCACTGATAATGGCGTTGTAGCACTGGACAAGTTCTGAGGATGCAAGTCCCTTTCCACTCAGAGAGGGAGGGTGAGAACATGAGGATTGTGGGAGAGAAAGAGAATGGATGATCAATACCTTACACAGTTGGAGCAGTTGCCATCATTTTATTCCTAATGTTAATTTACACATAAATCAGATTGCTGAAGTGATTATGTAGTACTGATATAATGACGTACTGTTCCATCTGCCTGTAGAATCTGTGACTACAGTGGAGACTGGAATAATGACGGAATGCCCGCACCACTCCCCCACTATCCCCCATCACTAACCGCCCCCCCCCCCCAATCTCTCCACCCCCGGGCAGCTTGTCAACTCACAAATGTGAGTCCTACACAGACTGTTATCACAAGGTTCAAACTTCTAAAACAAAACCTGTGGTGGCAAAATTAATTTTCAATTATGAAAATTAATCACTCATCTTACCTAAAGCTCTAATAGTAGCCAAGTGACACAGCCTGCCCCGTTGGTTATTTTTATAAACCGTCTTTAGTTTTATGCATTTTAAACACAAGCTGTCGCCAGGTAGTCAGAAGGATCTGCACAATCACCCTCCTTAATGATTACAGTTTAATAAAGGTCGGCTTCTTGTAGGCAAGGGTTGAGCTCATGGAATAACAGGGACAGTAACAACTTGGACGTAAAATTGGATAAGTTACAGGAAAGGATTATTTAATGGTTGATTTTCAGATTGGAGGAAGCTTAGCAGTGGAATTCCCCAGGGATCAGTATTAGCGTCCCCTGTTATTCCTATCAGTTCATAAGATATAGGAGCAGAATTGGGCCATTCAGCCCATCGAGTCTGCTCCTCCATTCAATCATGGCTGATATGCTCCTCACCCCCATTTTTCTGCCTTCTCTCCATAACCCTTCAACTCTTTACCAATTAAAAATCTGTCTAACTCTTCCTTAAATTTACCCACTGTCCTGGTATCCATTGCACTTAGGGGTAGCAAATCACAGATTCACAATCCTTTGGGAGAAGTAGTTTATCATAGAACATGGACATAGAACACTACAACACAGTACGGGCCCTTCAGCCCTCAATGTCATGCTGACCTTTTATCCTATTCTGAGATCAAACTAACCTACATTCCCTATCACCCATGTGCCTATCCAAGAATCGCTTCAATGTCCCAAATGTATCTGACAGCTGGTAGTGCATTCCATGCACCCACCACTCTCTGTATGAAGAACCTACCTCTGACAGCTCCTCTATACCTTCCTAAAATTATGCCCCCTCATGATAGCCATTTCCACCCTGGGAAAATGTCTCTGGCTATCCACTCTATCTATTGCCTCTCATCATCTTGTAAACCTCTATCATGTCACCTCTCATCATTTTTTGCTCCAATGAGAAAAATTTTAGCTCCCTCAACCTTTCTCCATAAGATATGCCCTCCAGTCCAGGCTGTATCCTGGTAAATCTCCTCTGCACCCTCTCTGAAGCTTCCATATCTTTCCTATAATGAGGCACCTAGAACTGAAAACAATATTCCAAGTGTGGTCAAACCAGGGCTCGACAGAGCCGCAACATAACCTTACAGCTCTTAAACTCAATCCTCCTACTAATAAAAGCCAAAATGCCATATGTCTTCTTAACAACCTATCAACTTGGGCAGCAACCTTAAGGGATATATGGACATGGTTCCCAAGATCCTTCTGTTCCTCCACACTGCCAATAATCCTGCATTTAGCCCTGTATTCAGCATTCAACTTCAACTTTCCAAAATGAATCACTTCATACTTTTCCAGGTTGAACTCCATCTGCCACTTCTCAGCTCAGTTCTGCATCCTGTCAATGCCCCGTTGCAACCTACAACAGCCCTTCACACTATACACCACTCCACCAACCTTTGCATCATTAACAAACTTACTAACCCACCCTTCCACTTCCTCATCCAAGTCATTTATAAAAATCACAAAGAACAGAGGTCCCAGAACTGATCCCTGTGGAACACTATGGGTCATCAATCCTCCAGGCGGAATACTTTCCATCTACGACCACCCTCTGCCTTCTATGGGCCAGCCAATTCTGTATCCAGACAGCCAGATTTCCCTGTATCCCATGCCTTCTTACTTTCTGAATGAGCTTACCATGGGGAACCTTAGCTAAGGCCTGGCTATAATCCATCCACTACTCTACCTTCAACAACATGTTTTGTCACAACTTCAACGAATTCAGTAAGGTTTGTGAGGCATGACCTTCCCCTCACTAAGCCATGTTGATTATCTCTAATCAAACTATGTTTTTTCAAGTAATCACAAATCCTGTCTCTCAGAATCCTCTCCAATAATTTGTCCACCACAGACATAAGACTGACAAGTCTGTAATTCCCAAGATTATCCCTAATCCCTTTCTTGAACAAGGGAATAACATTTGCCATCCTTCAATCATCTGATACTACTCCAGTGGACAGTGAGGATGTAAAGATCATCGCCAAAGGCACAGCAATCTCTTCCCTACTTCCTGTAGTAACCTTGGGTATATCCCGTCGGGCCCGGGGACATATTCATAGAATCCCTAGAGTATGGAAACAGGCCCTTCAGCCCAACAAGTCCACACCAACTCTCTGAAGAGTAACCCATCCAGACCCATTCTCCTACTACTCTGCCTTCTCCTGATTAATGTACCTAACCTACACATCCCAGAACATTATGGGGCATTTAGCATGGCCAATTCACCCAACTGGCACATCTTTGGGTTGTGGGGAGAATGTACAAACTCCACAAGACAGTCACCTGAGGGTGGATTCGAACCCAGGTCCCTGGCACTGTGAGGCAGCAGTGCTAACCACTGGGCCACTGGGCCACCATGCCATCATTATCTCTCCCTATGTTATTCAAAACCTCCAACACATCCTCCTTCTTAACATCAAACTGTTCGAGTGTATCAGCATTTTTCCCGCTGTCCTCACAAATGACAAGGTTCCTCTCACTAGTGAATACTGAAACAAAGTATTCATTAAGGACCTCCTCTACTTCCTCTGACTCCAAGCACACATTCCTTCCACTATCCCTCATCAGCGCTACCCTCCCTCTCGCCATCCTCTTGTTCCTCAAGTACTGAGAGTTTTTCTGATTCTTACCTGCCAAAGCTCTTTCATGCTCCCTTCTAGCTCTCCGAAGTCCATTCTTCAGTTCCATCCTGGCTACCTTGTAACCCTCTAGAGCCCTGTTTGATCCTTGCCTCCTCAACCTTAAGTAAGCTTCCTTCTTCCTCTTCACTAGATGTTCCACATTCCTTGTCACCCAATCTTCCTTAACCCTACCATCCCTTCCTTGCCTCAGCGGGACAAACCTATCCAACACTCGCAGCAACCGCTCCTAAACAACTTCCACATTTCTGTCGTGCATTTTCCTGAGAACTTCTGCTCCCAGTTCAGGTGCCCCAGTTCCTGCCTAGTAGCATTGAAATTCCCTTCCCCCAATTAAATACTTTCCCATACCGTCTGCTCTTATCACTCTCCATGAGTATAGTAAAAGTCAGGGAGTTGTGATCACTATCACCAAAATGCTCTCCCACTGAGATCTGACACCTGGCATGGTTCATTGCCAAGCACCAAATCCAATATGGCCTCCTCTCTAGTCAGCCTATCTGCATATTGAGTCAGGAATCCTGCCAAAAACTGCTCCTTCCAAGATACTTGAACCAGGGAGGTTCCAATCAATATTAGGGAAGTTAAAGTCATTCATGACAACAACACTGTTACTTCTCCACATTTCCAAAATCTGCCCAACAATCTGATCCTCCATGTCTCTGTTGCTATTGGGGCATCTGTAGAAAACTCCCAATAGGTTGACTGTTCCTTTCCTGTTTCTGACTTCCACATACAGAACATAGAACATAGAACGTTACAGCACAGTAAAAGCCCTTTGGCCCTCGATGTTGCGCTGATCTGTGAAATTAATCTGATGCCCATCTAACCAACCGTTCCATTATTATCCGTATGTATGTCCAATGCCCAATTAAATGCCCTTAACATTGACAAGTCTACTACTGTTGCAGGCAGGCCGTTCCATGCCCCTACTACTCTCTGAGTAATGAAACTACCCCTGATATCTGTCCTCAATGTATCACCCCTCAATTTAAAGCTATGTCCCCTCATGTTAGCCTCTACCATCCGAGGAAAAAGCCTCTCACCATCCACCCTATCTAACCCGCTGATTATCTTATACGTCTCAATTAAGTCACTTCTCCATCTTCTTCTTTCCAACAAAAACAGCCTCCGTTCCCTCAGCCTTTCCTCATAGGACCTTCCTTCCATACCAGGCAACATCCCAGTAAATCTCCTCTGAACCCTTTCCAAAGCTTCCACATCCTTCCTATAATGCAGTGACCAGAACTGTAAGCAATACTCCAAGTGTGGCCTTACCAGTGTCTTGTAGAGCTGCAGCATGACCTTGTGGCTCTGAAACTCAATACCAATAAATGGCAACTCACCATATGCCTATTTAACTTCTAAAGTCACCCATATTGACTTTGTAGACAAACCTTCCTCGATGACATCTCTTTCTGCAGCTACGATGTTATCCCTGATTAGCAATGCCACTCCTCCACCTCTTTTATCTCCCCCCACTTCCCAATTCCATTTGAAACATCTAAACCCTGCAACATCCAACAACCATTCCTGTCCCTGTGATATCCAAGTCTCTGTAATGGCCACAATATCATGGTTCCAAGTACTGATTCATGCTCTGAGTTCCTTACCCTTATTACTAATACTTTTTGTGTTAAAATAGACACACTTCACCCCATCACACTGACTGCAACATTGTCTATCCTTCCTCACAGACTCTCTGCACGTTGTATCTGGCTGTACACTAGCTACTCCAGCTTCAGATCTGTAGCTCCAGGTCCCAAACACCTGTCAAACTAATTAAAACCCTCCCAAAGAGCTCTAGCAAAACTCGTGCCCAGGATGTTGGTGCCCCTCCAGTTCAGGCACAACCCATCTTCCTTGTACAGGTCCCACCTTCACCAGAAGGTATCCCAATGATCCATGTATCTGAAGCCCTCCCTCCTACTCTAGCTCTGCAGTCTCGTGTTCAGCTGCACTCACTCTCTGTTCCTAGCCTCACCAGCCCGTGGCGCTGGTAGCAATCCTGAGATTACTACTCTGCTCGTGCTGCCTTTAAGCTTCCAACCTAACACCCTACATTCTCTATTCAGGGTCCCCTGCCTTTCCATACCTATATCATTGGTACCAATGTGTACTACAACTTCTGGCTGCTCTCCTCCCCCTTAAAAATCCTGTAGGCTTGATCCGAGACATCCCTGATCCTGGCACCTGGGAGACAACATACCATCGGGGAGTCTTGCTCGCGACCTCAGAATCTCCTGCCTGTTCCTCTCACCATTGAATTTCCTATCACTATCGCTCTCCTATTCTCTTCCCTTCCCTTCTGAATCTCACAGCCAGACTCAATGCTAGAGACCTGGGCGCTGAGGCTTTCCCTGGTAGGTCATTCCTCCTAACAGTATCCGAAATGGTATACTTATTATTGAGGGGAACGGCTACAGGAGGTCCCTGTACTGTCTGCACATTCCATTTCCCTCTCCTGACAGTCACCCAGCTACCTTGATCCTGTAACTTATGTGTGACTACCTCCCTATAACTCCTCTCTATCACCCCCCTCAGCTTCCCGGATGACCCGAAGTTCATCCAGCTCCAGCTCCAGCTCCAGTTCCCTAACGCGATTTGTGAGGAACTGGAGTTGGGTGCACTTCTCGCAGGCGAAGTCAGCAAGGACACCACTGGTGACCCTTACCTCCCACATCCTGCAGGAGGAGCATGCAACTGCCTGAGCTTCCATCTCCTCTGCTCTCAATTGCGAAGCAAGCTTGAATAAGTAAAAAGAAAACCCTTACCTTCCCAGCCTTTGTTTTAATTATAGGAGGATGGGTGGGAGACGCTACATGTGCACTGCCTTGGATTTAGCCACAACCCAAACATATCAGTCCATGTGCCCAGCAATCCCAGTGTCCGGGTCCACTCCTGTTGAGCCTTTACTCCACCTATTCACGAGGTAAGTCTTTAAGAGGAAAGCATACCTTCCCAGCAGCCCCCCGGTCCTCGCTCTCACCTCTCCTGCTGCTGGCGTTTCTCCTCAACTCTGTTTTAAATTTGCTACCCGTTATCCTAAGACTATGATCTATAAATGCTGCAGACCTTGGTGCAAAATACATACTTTCAAAATTTGAAGATATCTGAAACTTGAAATTATTGGAAACTGTGAACAGGACAGTGTCGAACTTAGAAAGAACACAGATGGGTTAGTGGGATCCATGGATAAGTGAGAAATGTGAAGTGATTTATTTTGATCGGAAGAACAAGCAGACTTAATGCAAAACAATGAGTGCAATTCTAAGAGGGATGCAGGAGAAGAGGGACCTGGGTGTATATTTGCATAAATTGTGGGTTTCCTTTGGATGCTTTGGTTTCATCCCTCATTCCAAAAATATGTAGGCTAGGTGGCTTGGCCATGCCAAATTTCCATAGTGTCCAGGAACGTGTAGGCTAGCTGGGTTAGCCATGGGAAATGCAGGGTTACAGGGATAGGGTAGGTGGGTCTGGGTGGGATGCTCTTCGGAGGGTCGGTACAGACTTGATGGGCTGAATGGCCTGCTTCCACACTGTAGGGATTCTCTGATTCTATGGAATCATTGTAGGTGACAGAACGGGTTGACAGTGTGGTTAATTAAACATTCAATATCCTCAGCTTTATCGTTAAGGGCATAGAGAATCAAAGCAAGGATGTTCTGCTAAACAAAAACAGAAATTGCTGGAAAAGCTCAACAAATCTGGCAGCATCTGTGGAGAGGAATCAGCAGGAACATTCCAGATCCAGTGACCCTTCTTCAGAAGTTGTGTTAAACCTGTATAAAACCCAGTTCACCCTGAGCTTAAGTATTGCATCCTGTCCTGGGCACTGTACTTGAGGAGTTCACAATGGGCCAAATGACCTCCTTCTGTGTTGTAACAATTCTGCGATTTGGTTCTTTCACTAATTCCTTTCAAACTGTGTTGTCAGGCTAACTGCTTTAACTTGTCTGGTTAAACCACTTTTAAATCACTCATTGGATGTCAGCATCAAGGCCAGCATTTGTTCCTATCTGAGAAAGTCAAGGCACCTTTTGATTGAAACACCAATTTACTGAGCCCTACTGAATCACATTCATGTAAACTTTGAAGCAAGGACCACATGACAGCATGGATGGGAGGAAACAGCAAAACTATAAAGAAGGATTCCGAACCCAAACTTAAAACCCTTTGCCTCTCCCGAGATTGCAGCGGTGGTAGGATTAAAAATAATATCCTCAAACCAGACCATTAAGGGTTAATTTTAAGGACTAATTGGAGATGACAATGAGCATAGAGTCATAGAGTCAAAGAGATATACAGCATGGAAACAGACCCTTCGGTCCATCTCTTCCATGCCAACCAGATATCCTAACCTAATCTAGTCCTATTTGCCAGCACTTGAACCATATCCCTCTAAACCCTTCCTAATCATGTACCCATCCAGATGTCTTTTAAATATTCTAATTGTACCAGCCTCCACCACTTCTTCTGGCAGTCATTCCATACATGTACCACCCTCTGTGTGAAAAAGTTGCCCCTTAGATACCTTTTAAGTTTTTCCTCTCTCACCTAAAACTATGCCCTCTAGTTCTGGACTTTCCCACTCCAGGGAAAAGACCTTGTCTATTTATCCTATCTATGCCCATCATGATGTTACAAACCTCTATAACATCGCCCCTCGGCCTCTAACATTCCAGCGAGAACAGGCCCAGCCTATTCAGCCTCTGCTTATAGCTCAAACTCTCCAACCCTGGTAACAATTGTAGACAAGTGGAAGGTTACTAGCTTAGCACAAAAACAGCTTAATTTGGCTAATGGATAGCTGCAAGCCCATGATTGTTTAAGGGAATCATTCCTTTACATAGTGGACAATGGGCTACCTGGATGATGTTTTCAGCTTATTGTATACACAATGGAATATCTGGAAAAATTCTGAAAGTACTCCAAAATGGTGATACAACACGCAACCAGAATTGCATTAATATCAGGGACTCTGTCACACTCAGCAAACTTCACCATGATCAGGATTGTGAATGATGCCAAGAACACAGATCTCCAGACCAGCCGTTCATTGGGCAGAAGATGGTGAGACGTATTGTCAAACATGTCTAAAATAGTTTAAGCTAATAGGTTTACTCATTCATTTCTATCTGTCTCTAACATATATTAAGCCGATTAAATTAATACATTTGCTTTACATCAAAGTGAACGTGCCTTCTTGTAATCATTTTAATGAGATCGAAAAGAACCTGTTAGGTAATTTCAGCCGAACAATACAATATCCTCTTTAGTTTCATGGGCATTGCCTAAGTGGACAAAATGCATAATGCAATTTTCAATACACTACAACGGATACCTTGTGCAACACACAGACAGTGGGTACAAATTCCCCAAGCAGGAAGAGCTCTGAGATTCTGAGGTTATAACACTGGTGCAGTGGAGCCTGAGGAGGAGGAGAAAGGAGCTTGTCAACATTCACAGCAGGTACAAGCTTGTACACTGTGACGGGCTATTTATAGCAAGTTCATTTTCTTGTGCTTTTTTTCCTCCACAGAACAGGAATAAGATCCTGCAGAGAGATCTGAATCCATGGGGAATCTGTCTTGTTTAACGGCAGGAGGTTCCTGGCACAGATGAGTCATGCAGAAAAGCAACACATGTTATTTCTCAGGTAAATCTTTGTTTCATCATTTTTCTCTCCTTCACTTCTCAATGCTTCCCTACTTAAGGACTGTTCATCTATTCCACCCATCCTGGTCTCCATTCTCTGCCCTCAACACAATTATATCAAGCATTATACACATTACCCCAGCAACAGTACCTAATATACTGGTGATCGGGTTAGGGTAAGCTGCCTTCACTCATAACTGGAACAGTGGCAATTGCTAATCACTTTAACTGACAGGCTTTTCATTATAGCCATAGGATTAAAGGTGATGAAATAACTCTTCAGAAACTGGCATCCCATCATCAATCACTTTTATTTACAAATGCATAACCTGTGATAATAGCACTGCCTCTCACTCAGTCAGGCCTTCAGTGGATCAGTATCCATGACACTCAGCCTTTTATGTCAGCCAGATCGCCCTGAATGGACCAGATTAACAACCCCAATCAGGGAACTTATACTATGATGTCCAGCTGGCTGAGCTCATGACAATCAATACAGTGGCTGTACCTGATATAATGGTGGAGTGGGAATATCTCTGCACTGATAATCCAGAAACCCCAGGTTAATGTTCTGGGCATATGGATTCAAATCCCACCATGGCAAATGATGAAATTTGAATTCCACAAAAATCTGTCATTAAAAAAAAAAGTCTAATAGTGACCATGTAATCGGTGTTGCACCAGGTGCATCAACATCCTTTAGGGAAGGAAATTGCCCATCCTTACCTGGCCTGGCCTACATGTGACTGAGGTTGAGTTTTAACTGCCTTCTGGGGCAATTAGGGATGGGCAATAAATGCTGGCCTTGCCAGTGATGCTCTCATCCCGTGGATGAATAAAGATAATGGCCGTGGCCTATGAGGTAGCAGACTGGCCTCTGAATGGATTGCTGTCAGATCAAGGGCCACTTCAGTGTAAAACATGCCGATACTCCCAGTGCAGTACAGACAGAATGCAACGCTCTTCATTCTTTCCTGAGATTTGTTGCATGCCCTAATTGCTCTTCAACTGAATGGCTTTCTGGGCAGATTAAGAGTCAACTACATGGCTATGGGTCTGGAGTCACGTGTAGAACCAGGCCAGGTAAGGATGGTATATTTCTTTTCCCGAACAACATTTGTGAAGTAGATGGGTTCTTCCAACAATTGATTGTAATTTTTTTGTCAACATTAAGAGACTATTTCCAGATACCATAATTAAATTTAAATTCCAGAAAAAAGAAGGAGGCATGGTTCAGGTACAGGCAGCTGGATCAAGGGAATGCCTAGAGGTATATAGGAAAAAAGGAGTTTACTGAAGAAGGAAAACAGGAGGGCAAAAAGGGGGCATGGGATAGACTTGGCTGAGAAGACTAGGGTGAATCCAAAGAGGTACTTCAAGTATATTAAAGGAAAAAGAATAACTAGAGAGAGAATAGGATCCCTCAAGGACCAAAGTGGACATGTATGTGTAGAACGACAGGAGATGGGGGAGGTTCTCAATGAATATTTCCCCTCTGCATTTACTGTGGAGAAAGACATGGAGACCTGGAAACTTGGAGAAGTTAGTGGGGACAGTCCATATCACAGGAGAGGAGGTGTTGGATGTATTAGAATGTATGAAGGTGGATAAATCTCCCAGTCCTGACCAGATGTATCCAAGAACACTGCAAGAGGCTACAGAAGAAATTGTGGGGACCCTGGCTGATATTTTTGCATCATTGTTAGTCATGGGTGAGATCCTGAAAGTCTGGAGGGTAGCAAATGTTGTGCCATTATTCAAGAAGGGCTGCAAAGAAAAGCCTGGGAACTATAGACCAGTAAACAACATCTGTGGGAGGTACGTTATTTGAGAAGATTCTGAGGGATAAGATATACATGCATTTGGAAAGACAGGATTTGATTAGGAATAGTCAACATGGTTTTGTGTGTGGGAAATCATGCCTCAAAATTATTGGTGTTCTTTGATGAAGTGACCAGGAAGGTTGACGAGGGCAGAGATGTAGTCTATATGGATTTCAGTACGGCCTTTGATAAGGTTCCACATGGCAGGCTGCTCCGAAACGTTAGGTTGCATGGAACTCATAGGGAGCTGGCAAATTAGATACAAAATTGACTTGATGGTAGGAAGCAGAGGGTAATAGTGGAAGGATGCTTGTCAGACTAGTGGAGTGCCTCAGGGTCCAGTGCTAGGCCCATTGCTGTTTGTTATCTATATCAATGACTTGGATGAGAATGTACAAGACATGATTAATAAGTTTGTTGATGATGACACTAAAATTGGTGGTATCATAGATAGTGAGGAAGGTTATCAGAAATTGCAGTAGGACCTTGATCAGCTGGGGAAATGGGCCAAAAAATGGCAAATAGAGTTTAATATAGACAAGTGCAAGGTCTTGCATTTTGGAAAATCAAATCAAGGTAGGATTTTCATGGTGAATGGTAGGGCCGAAAGAAGTGTAGTGGAACAGAGGGACCTTGGAGTTCAGGTTCACAGTTCTCTGACAGTGGAATCTCAGGTAGATAGGGCAGTGAAGGACGCTTTTGGCACACTGGCCTTCATCAGTCAGGGTGCTGAGTATAGAAGTTGGGAAGTTATGTTACAGTTATACAGGGCATTGGTAAGGCCACACTCAAAATATTGTGTTTAGTTTTGGTCACCTTGTTATCGGAAGGATGTTACTAAACTGGAAAGAGTGCAACAGTCTGAGTTATAGGGAGAGGCTGGATAAGCTAGGACTTTTTTCTTTAGAGCGTAGGAGACTGAGGGGGGGCCTTATAGAGGTGTATACAATCATGAGGGACATGGATAGGGTGAATGCACTCAGTCTTTTTCCCAGGTTTGGGGCATTGAGAACTAGAGGGCATTAGTTTAAGGTTAGAGGGGAAAGAATAAAAGTAAACCTGAGGGGCAACATTTGTACACATAGGGTGGTACGCATATAGAATGAGCCTGCTAGTCGAAGTGGTTGAGACAGATACATTAAAAACATTTAAAAGGCATTTGGATAAATACATGGATAGGAAAGGATAAGAAGGATATGGGTCAAGTACAGGGAAATGGTGGATGGTCATTTTGGTTGGCATGGACCAGTTTGGGCCTGTCTCCGTGCTGTAGGACTCTATGACTCCATAACATTCCTCTTGCTTTCAGCAACTTATTTTGACTTTTAGAAATGTATATTTGAGAAAGATGATAGGTTCATAAAACATAATATTGAGTGGCTTGAATTGGTTCAGTTTCAGAGAATCATTTATCTGAATAAAAGTCAGAAAGTGGAACAGATACTCACCAAGCCTGGCAGCATCTGTGCAGAGAAAAAGAGTTAATGTTTTCAGTCTAGGGCATTTCATCAAGCCAGATATTTTCCTGACTTACAATTATGACATCTTGGAAATGACTGCCAGACTTCTCAGACCCCTTGACATCTTGGTAGCCCACAAACCCACCAACTCACTGAAACAGCAGCTAATGAACTTGAAAGACCCTATACAGACAGCAAGCAAAACTAACGTTTTTTACAAAATACCGTACAAAGAGTGTAGCAAACACTACATTGGACAGACAGGCAGAAAACTTAATACCCTGGATACGTGAACAACAACTAGCCACAAAAAGACATGACCCTCTTTCACCAGTATCCTTACATACAGATGAGGAAGGACACCACTTCGACTGGGGCAACACATCCATCCTAGGACAAGCCAAACAAAGACACACATGAGAATTCCTAGAAGCATGGCATTTCAACCGGAACTCTATCAACAAACACATTGAATTAGACCCCATCTACCACCCTCTAAGAAAAGAAACAGGAAATGACATCACCATCCCAAAGAAACCCAAACATATAAATAGAAAGCAGGAATTATCAGCCGTGCTTCACCTGAGGCCCACTGAAGATGTTACCTAGTAGGGTGACGAAACATCTGGAAATGAACCTTCCAGCTCAGTGAGCAAACCTACATCCAAACCCCCAACTTGAGCTACAAATCTTCTCAAAACTCGCTAACAATTATGTATGCCTAAATGCTTTTTTGTTATCGTCTACCTCCTTAATTTTATTTCACCCTTTCTGTCTCTCATTTTATTTTATATTTTGATGTTCATGGGATTAATCGCTAGGACCAATAACCAAACTGCACTATAAATTTTCTTAGGTCATGGGAAACTCAGATCTTGAAGGAAGAAGATTTTAGTTACATCCTACTTAACCATATCTCTGATGACTCGACAATAACTAGTCCATAAAAAATTATCAGTTTGCTAACATATGGTATCAAGTCCTCATCTAAAGCTCCCAAGGTATTAATACAATTTTGTTCTCTCCACTCCATTTTATTCTCTTGACCAAACCACGCCTGTTTCTTAAAAACTGAAAGAACTGCAGGTGCTGTAAATCAGAAGCAAAATCAGAAATTGCTGATTTCTCTGATTTCTCTCCAAAGATACTGCCAGATCTGCTGTTTTGTTTCATCCCTGTATCTTATTCTCTGGATTGCTTCTATTGCCTGCTTTTTTCTGTTTAATTTTCAATCTCTTCCCTTTTGACTCTCTTTCTTGCCAACACTGTCAAGTTGAAGTATTGAAAAGTTGGTTCAGGCCATCAGAACTTTCAAAGAATAAATTTTTAAAGCCATGTTTAAGCTTCAGGGTAAACTTCCATCTTTCTATCAAAGCCCTGGTCAGAGTTTCCTGTTGGCAATCTTTGTTTGTTACTTTTTGTCTGTCTGCTTATATCATTGCACTTTGACAGGGCTAGATCAGCCCAATGTATCTATCTCCCCCACATGACCTGACCCTAAGCCTCCATAATTACTGATTTTGTTTACATTTGTATTAATGTTTTACAGGAATTGACCTGGGACAATTCTTTCACCATTAGCGTGGCTGCACATTTTAATATACCTGCTCAAATAAATTCTCCTGTTCAGATTTTCAAACGGTAGTTTCATAATCAGGAAAGCTGCAACTAGCCAAAGGAAGGGTGGAAGAAGGATACTGATTGACTGGAATTGGCAGAAAAACATCCAAGATCAGAATGCTAATGGATGTCGACCAAGGGAACTGTGTCATGGGGCTATCAATCCAGCAGAGGTACCTTCCTACATTCAAACAGCTCATTACCATGGTTATAGAGACTTGCCCATGGAGGGTGATCACTTAGTTGAGTTTATTTGATCCAACCCACTCAAGTCAGCACCTTCAGCAGAAAGCTGGCTCAGTGGTTAGCACTGCTGCCTCATAGTACCAGGGACGCAGATTCGATTCCAGCTTTGGGTGACTGTCTGTGTGGAATTTGTAATCCTTGTGTCTGCATGGGTTTCCTCTGGGTGGTCCAGTTTCCTCCCACAGTCCAAAGATGTGCAGGTTAGGGTGAATTGGCCATACTAAATTGCCCATAGCATTCAGAAATGTGTAGATTAGGTGTATTAGTCAGGGTAAATGTAGAGTAATGGGTCTGGATGGGTTACTCTTTGGAGGGTTGGTGTGGACCTGTTGGGCCAAATGGCCTGTTCCCACACTGTAGGGATTCTATGAATGGGCTTGCAGACTAAAGAACCACAGACCATATGTCTGTCCTTGTATACCAGAATCTCATTATATATCAGAGAACATCCCAGCCAATGAGGTACATTCCAGTTATTGTAGCAGACATTTGTACAAAGCAAGCTCCCTCAAGCAGCAGTGTGAAAATGACCAGATATTCATTCTTTCTCCTTTGCAATTAATATTCCCTCCAAATGTTTCAGTGAGTCTAGACTTCCAAGATCCAAAACTAGAAGTCAATGTGTTGGCTCGCTGATTGGTGTGTGTGAAACCTCAGAGTAATTTCAGGGCAGTAGCTTCTCGAGAACATTGTCTAAAATGTCATTTAAAGGCGAAATAGAAACTCAGGAAATGGCAGCCAGAGAAGGTCATTCAGCCCCTCGAAACCAGGCTGTACTTCAGCTGGAGCAGATTTCTACCAATTTCCTCCCTGTTCTCATAAGCTTTGATCTCTTTAACGTCCACAATTTTCACAATTTCAATCCTGAACAAACTCAATGACTGAGCTTTGACAGCCCTTTGGGGCAGAGAGTTCCAAAGGTTCATTAGCTTCTAGTTAACAGAATTCTTCCTCATTGTAGTCCTAAATGGCCCACCTCTTATTGAGACTGTCACCCCTAGTTCTCGACCTCCTGGCCAGGGGAAAACATCCTTTCTCCATCTACTCTGTTGCACCCTGTGAGAATTTGGCAAGCTTCAATGAAATCACCTCTCATTATTCTAAAATCTAGAGATTGTAGGCTCATTCTCATCAATATCTCTTCAGATTCATTGTTCTTTCATTGCTGTTTGCATGTTTTCTTCCTCTACCAGCATCCCTGACCTCTGAAATACAGAGCACTGGAGGAAGTGGGGACTGCAGATGCTGGAAGTCAGAGTCGAAGAGTGTAGCGCTGGAAAAGCACAGCCGGTCAGGCAGCAGGAGAATCGACGTTTCGGGCAAACACCTTTCATCAGGAATGTGGGAACACTTTTTGACTCTGAAATACAGAACACTGGAGCAAGTGTAGCTCAAAGATGTAATCATGGGGGAGGGTCCTTGGGCGTGGAGAGCTGACTCAGTAGAAGGCACAGCAAATAGCACATAGTTTATCAAGTCAAAAATCACGTGACACCAGGTAATAGTTCAACAGGTTTATTTGGAGTCGCAAGCTATCGGAGCCCCCTCCCCTTCCACGGGCAGTTGTCTATCAAGGCAGATGCTTCAAAAGGCCAATTAGGACAGCCAGGTGGAAGTGGGTACTGCAGATACTGGAGTTCAGAGTCAAGATTAGAGTGGTGCTAGAAAAGCACAGCAGGTCAGGCAGCATCCGAGGAGCAGGAGAATCGACGTTTTGGGCAAAAGCCTTTCATCAGAAATGAAGGGCAATCAAAACAGCTCTTTAGTACTTTTCCCTTCTTGGCTAATGGTTCCAAAGCAGTGAAAAAATACAAAGAGACAGAAATAGGAGGACAAAGAAGATTGAGAATGCTCCTGACCACCTCCCGAGAGCACCAAGTAACTGAAGTGTCAGGTGTTTTAGAAAGCTGACTCAGCAATAAACGATGATATCTCACGTGACATTGTATCAAAGGGACACGGAACTGTGCCAAGTTTGATCACCTATAACCGTTCAGGCAGGCAGCTCACCACCACCATCTCAGGGGTCAGTTGGCTTAGCCTGTGATCCTCACATCTCAAAACAAACACTCTCCCACCTCTCCATGATTCACCCTGAACTAAACCACTTTAAACCCATCAGTTTAAACTCCAGGAATCTTTGGAACTCTCTTCCAAAAAAGCCAATGGAAGATGAGTCTTTGAATATTTTTAAGACAGAGGTAGATAGATTCTTGAGAAGAGAGGGGGTGAAATACTATCAAAGACGAGCAAAAATGTGGGGTTATCAGATCAGCCATGATCTGATCTAATGGTGGAACAGATTTGAGGGACTTACCCCTGAGTCTAATTTGTATGTTCAGATGGTTGAAATCTGAGTGAGATAATCATCCAAAATCTTAATTACACTGAAACACCAGGGAAACACATTCTCCATCTAATTTATGTCTTAACACTGGCCAGTTCTGCATATTTGAGGATTTTATTTTCAGCTTTCTTACCTGTGAGATCAGGAAAAGATATTGTGGAATTATTCCACTTTAATTGTCCCTAGCTAAATCTTCGTATTTTACTGATTCCCGTGTTGAAAATGAAAAAAAGAAAGTGGAGGAGAGATACATGTCTTAAATGAACCGGTGAGATGGCTAATTGGAAAAAGAATCAAAAAGGAAAACCATACATGTATATTTTAGTTTAGATTGCACATTAACATTGTAGTGAGCAGCTGGAGAGAATGGGATAAACTGGAGCAGCTGAAGTGGATTCTCAGGTTTAATCCTGATGCTCGGTACCCATTTAAAATAAGCAGCGCAGAATGTGATTCGGGGGTCTGTGCTGTGGATTACGGAAAACTGACCATGAAACAGAAAGTGAAGGATTATGCATGCTCAATGTTGTTTTTTCAGAATGGAGGAAAGCATAGAATGGGGTTCCCCTCTGGAGTCGCACAGACTTCTCCTTAAACCAGAGAAGGTTACAATGCGGTTTGATAAAGGTGTGCCAAATTGTCAATACGTGTAATTGAGTGAATAAGGAAAATGTGTTTCTGTGAGCTGAAGGGTCAGTCATCCAGCTGCTTCTGTCATTGACTCATAGAGTCATAGAGATGGACAGCACGGAAACAGACCCTTCAGCCCAACTCGTCCATGCCGATCAGATATCCCAACCTAATCTAGTCCCATTTGCCAGCATTTGGCCCATATCCCTCTAAACCCTTCCTATTCATACACCCATTCAGATGCCTTTTAAATGTTGTAACTTTACCAGCCTCCACCACTTCCCATTCAATATATGCATCACCCTCTACATGAAAAAGTTGACACTTAGGTCCCTTTTAAATCTTTCCCCTCTCACCCTCAACCTATACCCTCTACTTTTGGACACTCCACCCTAGGGAAAAGACCTTGTCTATTTATCCTATCCATGCCCCTCATGATTTTATAAATGTCTATAATGTCACCCCCTCAGCCTCCGACACTTCGGGGAAAACAGCCCCAGCCAATTCAGCCTCTCCCTATAGCTCAACCCTCCAACCCTGGCACCATCCCTGTAAGTCTTTTCAAAACCCTTTCAAGTTTCACAACATCCTTCTAATAGCATTGAGATCAGAATTGAACGCAGCATTCCAAAAGTGGCCTCACCCATGTCCTGCATAGTCGCAAAATGATCTTCCAAGTCCTATGCTCAATGCACTGACCAATAAAGGCAAATGTACTAAACACCTTCTTCACTGTCCTATCTACCTGTGATTCTATTTTCAAGGAATTACAAACCTGCACTGCAAGGTCTCTTTGTTCAGCCACGCTCCCCAGGACCTTACCCTTAAGTGTATAATTCCTGCCCTGGTTTGCCTTTCCAATATGTAGCACCTCACATTTATCTCAGTCAAACTCCGACTGCCACACCTCGGCCCATTAGCCCATCTAACCAAGGTGCCTTTGCTCCTCCAGCCAGGAGACCTGCTGTTGTCACCAACTTTACCCACACACATCCACTGCAGCTGCTCAGTGATACCCATCATTCAACCACATCAAAGATCAACTCTCCATCAGCTCCCTTCCACTTCACCCCAGAAAGAGATCTCTGTAAAACTTAAACTCTAATCAAATGATTGAAACATTTTATTTTCTGGCGATAAGACAGAGCTGAGTGGTTCTACGACCGATGGATCAACTCAAAGCTCTGCAATCCTGCCACATCCAGTAGTGGACAACGTAACAAGTCACTGGACAAGGAGGCTCCACTAATATCCCCACCCTCAATAATGGGGAGGCCAACACACCAGTGGAAAAGATAAGGCAGGAGTAGTCACAGTAACCTTCAGCCAGAAGTGCTGAGTGGATGATCCATCGCGACCTCCTTCAGTGGTTCCCCACATCACATGTGCCAGTCTTCAGCCAATTCGATTTACACTACATGATATCAGGAATATACCCAATATTGTCCACTCAAGGCACTGTCTTAGCCAGATCCTTTAGTTGAATACATAGAAGACCATAGAGTGAATCATGGCATAAAGTCTAGATATCTCTAGCCCTTATTACAGTCTATTCTACTTCCATATTACAACTATTCTCCTCACACTCATATTATACACGAATTGTGTCCAGAAGTGGCAGATGGAGTTTAATTCAAATAAATGTGAGGTACTGCATTTTGGGAAAGCAAATCTTAGCAGGACTTATACACTTAATGGTAAGGTCCTAGGGAGTGTTGCTGAACAAAGAGACCTTGTAGTGCAGGTTCATAGCTCCTTGAAAGTGGAGTCGCAGGTAGATAGGATAGTGAAGAAGGCCTTTGGTATGCTTTCCTTTATTGGTCAGAATATTGAGTACAGGAGTTGGGAGGTCATGTTGCGGCTGTACAGGACATTGGTTAGGCCACTGTTGGAATATTGCATACAATTCTGGTCTCCTTCCTATCAGAAAGATGTTGTGAAACGTGAAAGGTTCATAAAAGATTTACAAGGATATTGCCAGGGTTGGAGGATTTGAGCTATATGGAGAGGCTGAACAGGCTGGGGTTGTTTTTCCTGGAGCGTTGGAGGCTGAGGGGTGACCTTATAGAGGTTTACAAAATTATGAGGGGCATGGATAGGATAAATAGGCAAAGTCTTTTCCCTGGAGTGAGGGAGTCCAGAACTAGGGGGCATAGGTTTAGGGTGAGAGGGGAAAGATATAAAAGAGACCTAAGGGGCAACGTTTTCATACAGAGGGTAGTATGTATATGGAATGAGCTGCCAGAGGAAGTGGTGGAGGCTGGTACAATTGCAACATTTCAGAGGCATTTGGATAGGTATATGATTAGGAAGGGTTTGGAGGGATATGGGCTGGGTGCTGGCAGGTGGGAGTAGATTGGGTTGGGATATCTGGTCGGCATGGATGGTTTGGACCGAAGGGTCTGTTTCCATGCTGTACATCTCTATGACTCTATGACTCTAATTTAAGCATCTCACATGCATATTACAGTAAATTTACCTCTAGCTCATATTACAGCCTGTTCCCCTTTCAAACATATTAGTCTATTTCGCTCACATGCATCTATAACACTGGCATCTAGTCAACAATGTAGAAAGTTGACCAGGTATGTCTTGTACACAAAGAGTAGGACAATTGCAACCCAGCTAATTACTGCCCAATTGCCTACTCTTGAACATCAGTAAAGTGATGGAAGGTGTCATCAACAGTGTTATCAAGCAGCACCTGCTCAGCAATAACCCACTCAGTGACACCACTTTGAGTTCTGTCAGGGTCACTCAGCTCCTGACCTCATCACAGCCTTGGTTCAAACATTGACAAAAGAGCTGAATTCTAGAGGGGAGAGGAGGGTTCCTGTTCTTGATATCTGTGCCACAGTTGACAGAATGTGGCATTGAGGAGCTCTAGCAAAACTGAAGTCTCTTCAAATCAGGAGGGAAAAGTCTCCAGTGCGTGGAGCCATACCTGGCATGGAGGACGATGGTCGTGGTTGTTGAAGATCAGCCATTTCAGCTCCAAGACATCTCTGCAGGAGTTCCTCAGGATAGTGTCCTAAACCCAACCATCTTCAGCTGCTTCATCAATGACTTTCCCTCCACCATAATGTCAAAAGTGAAGATGTTTGCTGATGATTGCACAGTATTCAGCACATTCACAATTCTTCAGATACTGAAATAGTCCATGTTCAAATGCAGCAAGACCTGGACAATATCAGGGCAAAGAAACATTTGCATCACACAGGTTCCAGGCAATGACTATCTGTAATAAGAAAGAATCTAACCAATGTCCCTTAATGTTCAATAGCATCACCATCACAGAATCCCCCACTATCAACATCCTGGGGATACCATTGACCAGAAGCTGTCTGCAGTAGTCATGGAATTACAGTGGCTACAAGAGCAGGTCAGAGTCAAGGAATCCTGCAGGTCATTCATCTCCTCACATCCCAAAGCCTGTCTAATATCTACAAGCACGAGTCAGGAGAGTGATGGAATACATACTACTTGTCTGGATGGGTGTGGCTCCAACAACACTCAAGATGTTTGATACAATTCAAAAAAATCAGCGCAGCACAAACACGTGTTCACTTCCTCCTCTTATTGATGCTCCGTAGCAGCAGTGTACATCTTCTAGAAGATGCACTGTAGACATTCACCATGGTACTTTAGACAGCACTTTCCAAACCCATAAACACTACCATCTAGAAGATGCATGAGAATACCATCACCTGCAAGTTCCCCTCCAAGCCATCCTGATTTGGAAATATATTGCTGTTCCTTCAGTGTCACTGAGTCAAAATGCTGGAATTCCCTCCTTAAGGGCATTGTGAGTAACTTGCAACACACACCCCAGTGGTTCAAGAATGATGTTCACCAACACCTTCTCAAGGGGCAACTAGGGACAGGCAATAAATGTTGTCTCAGCCAGCAACACCCATAGCCTGTGAGTGGGTAAAATAAATTGTTCAATAGAGATTTTGTGAAACTAGATTATTGCAAGGTTTGTGAAGGTTTGTGGCTCAGGTTGAGGTTTAGGGTGTTGGTTTGCTCGCTGAGCTGTAGGTTTGATATCCAGACATTTCATTACCTGGCTAGGTAACATAGTCAGTGGCGACCTCCAAGTGAAGCGAAGCTGTTGTCTCCTGCTTTCTATTTATATGTTTCTCCTGGATGGGGTTTCGGGGGTTTGTGGTGATGTCATTTTCTGTCATCACCACAAACCCCAGGAACCCCATCCCGGAGAAAGATATAAATAGAAAGCAGGAGACAACAGCTTCGCTTCACTTGGAGGTCGCCACTGATGATGTTACCTAGCCAGGTAATGAAACGTCTGGATATCAAACCTACAGCTCAGCGAGCAAGGTTACACCCTAGATTATTGCAAATTTAGTAGATGATTCAGCCTGGATCTTGGTAGCTTCACTCTGCAAGAACACTCCCATGTCGTGTACCAGTTGGATATTTGTGTTTAAATATTGGGAACACTATTGCCTGCAAGTTCCACTACAAGCCACACTCTGTTCTGACTTGAATAATATCACCATTTCTTCATTGTCCTGGAAATCTCTTGCTGACAGCACTGTAGGCTCCACCTCTACCACGTGGATTGCAATTGGTCAAGAAGGAGACTCAACATCACCCTCTCCAGTGTGAGTTGGTTGGGCAACAAATGTTGATCTAGCCAGCAATGCTCACATCCTGTAGGTGAACAATTTTTTACAAGGGTCTGAAATTTTTGTGCATCTTTGCATGTCAGCAGGAGCTTAAGTTCCTGTGTTATTGAGCAATGGGATACAATCCACACTCAGGGTGGAAGCTTATAGAGGTCTGAACAATGTGGACTGTGGAGAGATTTATTGCAAAAGTCAGTGAGGCCCATCTCACCCTGAGCATCTCACTCTGCCTTTCATGTTTTTAGACAACACGGCAAGATGTTTGCTTGGCAGTTGAGAGTTGCCGATTGATAAATAACTCATTGACGTCTTCGCTCACCTCATTAATATTTCAGTTTTTACCAAACTCAGCAAACAAGCTAGATATCTAAGAAACTCCACAGGGAAGTCAGAGCAGGCGAGTACTGATGGATGCAGTTCACCACTTTCTCCAAACTACCTCCATATCGAACCGGGACACCAACAGCTCAGAGGAGGCACCCACGACACCAGCCAGACACACCTCGTGTTGGGATTGGCACCTGACAACCCCTTTGCAGGATGGTTCTCCTCTACAATGCTGCACCTAGAGCTGCACTGACAACTATAAGACATAGCAGCAGTGGTAGATCATTCAGCCCATCGAGTCTGCTTTGCCATTCAATGAGATCGTGGCTGATCTGATAATCCTCAATTCCACTCTCCTGCCTTATTCCTGTTACCCTTGATGCCCGTTACTGACTAATAATCTGTCTGTCTCAGCCTTCAATAAAGACCCTGCCTCCACAGCCCTCTGCAGCAAAACATTGCACAGATTGAGTACCGTCTAAGGGAAGAAATTCCTCCTCATCTCTCCTCTAACTGGGTAAACCCTTCTCTCTGAGAGCATGCCCTCTGGTCCCTGGCTCTCCCACAAAGGGAAAAAAGCACTCCTTTTTGCGAGTGAGGAAGGAGACAGCAGAGTTTCGGGTGATTTCAATCTTATGGAAGATAGAACAAAGGAGGCCAGGCACAAGAACTCATTTGGTTAATGACTCTGCTGGGATTGTGAACACACATATGTGAACACAAATCAATGCACTAAAAATGACACACTGAAATACATAAACTCAGCCATGCCAACTAATGTCAATTTAAGGCTAGTGATTGTGTTGTAAAGTTGAAGGCATGTACTGTACCTTTAAGAGAGAGTGAATGTTGTTCTGCACTGCGAGCTTAAAACAGCAGTCTCAGAGTCATCGAGTCATAGAGTCGTAGGGATGTACAGCACGGAAACAGACCCTTCAGTCCAACCCGTTCATGCTGACCAGATATCCCAACCCAATCTAGTCCCACCTGCCAGCACCCAGCCCATATCCCTCCAAACCCTTCCTATTCATGTACCCATCCAAATGCCTCTGATATGTTGCTATTGTACCAGCCTCCACCACATTCTCTGGCAGCTCATTCCATACATGTATCACCCTCTGCGTGAAAACGTTGCCCCTTAGGTCTCTTTTATATCTTTCCCCTCTCACCCTAAACCTATGCCCTCTAATTCTGGACTCCCTGACCCCAGGGAAAAGACTTTGTCTATTTATCCTATCTATGCCCCTCATAATTTTGTAAACCTCTATAAGGTCACCCCTCAGCCTCCGATGCTCCAGGGAAAACAGCCCCAGCCTGTTCAACCTCTCCCTATAGCTCAAATCCTCCAACCCTGGCAACATCCTTGTACATCTTTTCTAAACCCTTTCAAGTTTCACAACATCTTTTTAATAGGAAGGAGACCAGAATTGCACGCAATATTCCAACGTGTATTGGAAAATTGAAAATATGTAACATTTGGCTGAGAAATAGATACCTGAGTTCGTTGCTGTTTTGATAACAATTCAAATTTAACCAATCAGTTCAAATTATGCGAGCAGAAAGTGAGGACTGCAGATGCTGGAGATCAGAGCTGAAAATGTGTTGCTGGAAAAGCACAGCAGGTCAGGCAGCATCCAAGGAACAGGAGAATCGACGTTTTGGGCATAAGCCTGAAGAAGGACTTATGCCCGAAACGTCGATTCTCCTGTTCCTTGGATGCTGCCTGACCTGCTGCACTTTTCCAGCAACACATTTTCATTTCAAATTATGCCCCAGGATACTAAAACCCAATTCTGTTTGAATTTATTGTTTTTGCCAACATTGAACCAATGAGATGATCCAATGTTGGAGATATAAAAAAGGCAGGTATTTTGAAAATCAGACAAAGTAACTATCATCAAGACAGACTCAAGACATTGAAACACTCTCTAAAAGAGGTATCTTTTTTCATATGAAACATATTCGCAGTAAAAGAAAGACAATGACCCAGGGAGATCTTCGGTTGGAAGATGAAAGGCACCAAAGATGACAGCCGCTGTGTGGTTTGAGATTAAGTTGATGTAATTTTAGTAAGTGTCTTATTGGAACAGAATATTGTTATTGAATTGAAGGCAGGTGATAAGCAGTTAAGTGAAAGGGGGACTTAAAAGTTGTGAATAATTATTGTTTAATATTCACTTTTAGTGTTAAAGAATAAATTGACATTATTTCCTTTAAATAGTGGAATTTGGGAGCTCTCTGTCACTCATACTTTAACAGATTACAAGGTGAGGTGAGCTTTTCTGGGTGTTTGGCTTCATCAACAGATGGTTCATCGCCATGTCGTAACAATTGCGTCTGATTTGCATTCATTTGCAACCCAACTCACACTATGTTAGATTTACTCGCAAAGTCAAATGCAGATGAGCAATGTTATTTGACTCAACTGTTCCACTGAACAGTACAAACCTATTGCACAGCCTCTAGGTTGATTTCCTTCCACTATCTTTCCAGTAATGTTTGATTATGCAAGTCTCATCAGCGATTATTAGACAATGCCCACTTGTTTTAGCCTGTGGGGAAAGTGATCCAAGTGACTGATTCCTGACAGAAAATTCTATAAAGAATGAGAAGCAGATGGACATGCTGCTGTTAGTAATAGCTGGCATTTGTGTATATTGAAAGTTATGCAATAAACCATTTGAATTTAGAACTATCTCTGCAATACTCTGAGTTGCATTGAGTTTGAGTTTGATTTATTATTGTCACATCTACCAAGATACAGTTGTCTTGCGATCTCTACAGGCAAATGGTACCATACAAAGTCCCGCAGGGTAGCAGAACAGAGTGCAGAATACAGTGTCAGAGCTGCAGAGATGGTGCAGAGAGAGAGATCAACATTAACATTTGAGAGGTCCATTCAAAACTCCCGTAATAACAGGGAAGAAATTGTTTTTGAATCTGATCATGCACGTCTTTAAATTGCAATGTCTTCTGCCCAATGGAAGAGGGTAGGAGGCGATTTTACAAGGGGCAGGGTGGGAGTAGGTGTAGTCTAGGTAGCTGTGGGAATCAGTCGGTTTATAGTAAATGTCCGTGTCGAGGTCGGTTTACCCTGCCCATCTGTAAAAACGCCATCCCATATTCCCAATTCCTTCGTCTCCGCCGCATCTGCTCCCAGGAGGACCAGTTCCAAAACCGTACAACCCAGATGGCCTCCTTCTTCAAGGACCGCAATTTCCCGCCAGACGTAGTCGACGATGCCTTCCACCGCATCTCTTCCACTTCCCGCTCCTCCGCCCTTGAGCCCCGCCCCTCCAACCACCACCAGGACAGAACTCCACTGGTCCTCACCTACCACCCCACCAACCTCCATGTACAACGTATCATCCGCCGTCATTTCCGCCACCTCCAAACGGACCCCACCATCAGGGATATATTTCCCTCCCCTCCCCTTTCAGCGTTCCGAAAAGACCATTCCCTCTGTGACTCCCTCGTCAGGTCCACACCCCCCACCAACCCAACCTCCACTCCCGGTACCTTCCCCTGCAACCACAAGAAATGCAAAACTTGCGCCCACATCTCCCTCCTTACTTCCCTCCAAGGCCCCAAGGGACACTTCCATATCCGCCACAAATTCACCTGCACCTCCACACACATCATCTATTGCATCCGCTGCACCCGATGTGGCCTCCTCTATATTGGGGAGACAGGCCGCCTACTTGCGGAACGTTTCAGAGAACACCTCTGGGACACCCGGACCAACCAATCCAACCACCCCATAGCCCAACACTTTAACTCCCCCTCCCACTCCACCAAGGACATGCAGGTCCTTGGACTCCTCCATCGCCAGACCATGGCAACACGACGGTTGGAGGAAGAGCGCCTCATCTTCTGCCTAGGAACCCTCCAACCACAAGGGATGAACTCAGATTTCTCCAGTTTCCTCATTTCCTCTCCCCCCACCTTGTCTCAGTCAAATCCCTCGAACTCAGCACCACCTTCCTAACCTGCAATCTTCTTCCTGACCTCTCCGCCCCACCCCACTCCGGCCTATCACCCTCACCTTGACCTCCCTCCACCTATCGCATTTCCAAAGCCCCTCCCCAAGTCCCTCCTCCCTACCTTTTATCTTAGCCGACTGGACACACTTTCCTCATTCCTGAAGAAGGGCTTATGCCCGAAACATCGATTCTCCTGCTCCTTGGATGCTGCCTGACCTGCTGCGCTTTTCCAGCAACACATTTTCAGCTCTGATCTCCAGCATCTGCAGCCCTCACTTTCTCCATAATATCACTAGGCCATTGCATCCCCACTATATACAGATTTGAGGTAGGGTCAGTTATAGGAATTGTGCAAAGAATGTATCTGCTGATTATAGACAGGATTATACTGGTGACTGATCTGTTAGATGTTTGAAGGCCGTTGTTTGGACAATGCTGGAATTTGGACTGAAGGGAGTGTTCTTCTTATTCTGTATTGGGGAAAGTGGCTCATAGTTTGACGTGTCTTCTTACTGATACAACCCTGAAATGATTGGTCCTCATGGGTCAGGGTGCCAATGAGGTTCTCTCCTGTGATGCTGACTGACAGTACTCTCTTCAATCTGAATGTGTAGCTTCTCACATTCTACCTGACCTAGGAGTGACTGTGGCATTACGATCCACTGAGGTAACACATGTAAATTGAGCCCTGCTATTCCTGGAGTTGTACTAAATGTCAAAGTATTCTTTTAAAGTATGTACAGTGCTCCAATTTCTAAGGCGAAGTCACTGAAGGTGCCAATTCTGAGTTCTATTTCTGTTGGAGCACAGTGAGCACATCTGGGCACCACACCATACCTTAGGAAGGAATGTATGGGCTTTGGGGGCAGGAGAATGTAGGTTTGCAAGAATAATGTCAGGACATCATGAGGAGAGATTTGACAAAATAGGTCTATTTTCTCTAGAATTTAGAAGATTAATGGGTGATCTGATCAAAATTTTCAAGATATTAACAGGAGTAGGCAAACAGACACTATTTCCACTGGTTGGAGATTCTGGAAGTAGGGGACAGACTCTGAGAATGAGAGCCAGACCGTTCAGGAGAGATGTTAGGAATCACTCCAACACAAAAAGGATGTAGAGGAACTCTCTTCCACAAACAGCAGTGGATGCTAGATCCAATGTTAATGTTTAATCTGAGATAGTTAAATTGTTATTGGCAAATGTGTTAAGGGATATGGGCAAAAGGCAGGTCTATGGAGTGAGGCCACAGATCCGCCATGATCTTATTGAATGGTGGAACAGGCTCAAAGGGCTGAATGGCCTACTGCGGCTCTTACGTTTTGTTGTTCTTGTGTTTTGAGAATTCCGCATGACTAGTTTGCTTGTGATCTTAACACTTCAACAATCACCCATCCCCATTTCCTTGTATTCAAGGAAATAAAAACCTCGTTTGCGTGACCAATCTCATCAACAGCTCCTTGAAGGGTAACAATCTAATTATGATTCTAAAAGGCTCACACTTCAATTGCCCACAAACCCACTTGACTGGGAAGGAACGGCTGAGATGAACAGGGGGACGAGAGAGAAGCTTCACGCGGATGGAAATACACCGACAGGCTTAGACGAGGAATGGGAGGAGGAGATTTGTGTAGAGAATGAAACCTTGGAGCAGGTTGAACTGAGTGGCTGGCCTCTTTGATGTATGTTCTCTGTAACAATAGCTTCACAAAACCCTTCTTGGAATACAGAATGACCAAACAGATAACAGCAGCCTAAGGCCTTTAATCTGCTCTTTGCCTGATGTCTCTATGTAACAAGCCATGGGATGTTTGCCCCTTCTCATTAAAGGAGCAGATTGCAACAGCCTCTTATTGTGTTTAATCAGCATGATAGTACCATTACTCTTACTTATCATTACAGCTGTCTTCCTTCTGTTGAGGTCATGGCACATATTGTAACAAATGACACAGAATGAGCAATCAGACTGTAATTTAACCTCTGGGGGTCTGGAGCTGAGCTCTCATGTTTTATGATTTCATCAAGACCCCTGCAATTGAATTAGAGCTCAATTACTCACACCCAATCAGCTGCTTATACAAATAATCACATCCCCTGACAGGAACTTTCCAAAACAATACAAAAGCCTTTTACAGATAGGATCGAGGAAAGGAAATTGGGAATCAGTCTCTTTCTTTCTGTTTTTCTCTTGCTCTGTTTTTGACTCTGTCTCAGTCTCCATCTCCATCAGTCCCTCTGTCTGCCTTTCTCTCTTTGTCTCTTTGAGTCTCTGTCTCCATTATCTCCTTCTGTCTCTCTCTCTCTCTTTCTCTCTCTCCCTCTTTGCCTTTCCATTGCTCCCTTTGTCTGTTTTGCTCCGGTTTCTCTCAGTCTCTGTTTCTATCATCCTTCCCTGTATCTCTTTCTTTCTCTCTGTCTCTCTCTCTCTCTTGACCTCTTTGTCTCTCACTCTTTCCGTTGCTCCCTCTGTCTGCCACCCTCTGTCTCTTTCAATTTCTCTCTCTGTCATAGTCATTCCTTTTTGTTCTCAGTCAGTGTTTGCGCTTGGTCCCTCTCTCATTGGTATTCCATCGATGGAATAACCTTGAGACCAGAAGCCATTAACTGAACTGTGATAAACTTTGTCTTTAATTTTACTTTTTTTTATTATTACGGATGGCTTCTGTCATTAATGTAGGTGCCTTGGTGGGGCAATTTATAAAACTTTTCACTGTGTTTTTCATGTAAAAGTACACATGGCAATAAATTTCTATTCTTTTTATTCTATTTGCTCTCTCTGTCACCTCTCAGTCTGTTGTGCTGCCTGTGTTCTCAGTTTTTCTCTCCCTTTATAAGTCTCTGCTTCGCTCATTTGCTCCATTGTTCTTCCTTCTCTTTTTGTCCCTCTCCTCGCTCTCTCTCTCTCTCTCTCTCTCTCTCTCTCTCTCTCTCTCTCTCTCTATCACATTCTCTGCCAGTTTCTATTTGTGTATGTCTTTCTTTCTTTCTTTCTTTCTTTCTTTCTTTCTTTCTTTCTCTCTTTCTTTCTCTCTTTCTTTCTCTCTTTCTTTCTCTCTTTCTTTCTCTCTTTCTTTCTCTCTTTCTTTCTCTCTTTCTTTCTCTCTTTCTTTCTCTCTTTCTCACTGTCTTTCTTTCTCTCTTTCTCACTGTCTTTCTTTCTCTCTTTCTCACTGTCTTTCTTTCTTTCTCTCTCACTGTCTTTCTTTCTTTCTCTCTCACTGTCTTTCTTTCTTTCTTTCTTTCTCTCTCACTGTCTTTCATAATTGCTCTTTCTCTTTCTCACCTCTCACTCTGTTATGTTTTCTCTCTCTCATGCTGATGGGATTTTGATCTCCTAGTGTTATACAATTTGATGCCTGACGTGAGAACCTTAGTCGCACTGTTTAATGGCCAAGATTATTATTTGATCTCAGTGGGTAGCTTCAAAAAGCAAAGCCAGGCTTCGACATATCAGCTTCCAACGAATAGCCAGCCCAAAGGTTCTGGGAGTTGCAGAATGTCTTTTCTCCTTGATTATAGACCAAACATTAATTGTTTACTGCCTTACTGGGCTGAATAACCAAAGATCTGAGTGACATATTCAGTACCTGTGGTACATTGGTTTATCTCATTCGTACTGGAACCCATGGTCAATCACACCAGGGTAAAGGTCAAGCTGCCACTGACTTACCAGGCTGCTGTCTCATTACAGAGCCTCGAGCAGTGCAGCAGAGGGTTGGTTAGCTCAGTTGGCTGGATTGCTTGTTTGCAATGCAGAGTGATGCCGACAGCATGGTTTAACTCCCACACCAGCTGAAGTTACCATGAAGGCTCTCCTTCACAATCTCTCCCCTCTCCTGAGGTGTGGTGATGCTGAGGGTAAACCCCTACCAACCGTCTCTCTCTGTACTGAGAGAGCAGCCCCTATGGTTCAGTTGAATTGTGGTGGTGTTCCCTTTACCTGAAGTGTGTTAACTACAAACTCTGATTGACCAAGCCAGAGAGTGGGGAATCTGTGGAATTCATTGCCACAGAAGGCTGTGGAGACCAGGTCATTGAGCATCTTTAAGACAAAGATAGATAAGTTCTTGATTGCCAAGGGGGATCAAAGGCTCCAGGGAGAAAGTGGGAAAATGGGGTTGAAAAACCTATCAGCTGTGATTGAAGAGTGCAGCAGACTTGATGGGCCTAGTGGCCTAATTTCTGTCCCTATGTCTTATGGTCTTATGAGAGGGGATTAGAAAGAGGGGAGCTAATCACTACACTTCTTTGCACAGTGTTGCACAGTGGCTCAGTGGTTGGCACTGCTGCCCCTCAGTGCCAGGGACCTAGTTTTGATTCCAGCCTTGAGCAACTGTCTCTGTGGAGTTTGCACATCCTCCCTGTGTCTGTGTGGGTTTCCTCCCGGTGCTCTGGTTCCCTCCAACATTCCAAAAATATGTGGGTTAGGTGGATTGGCCATGCTAAATTCCCAGACAGTGTCCAAGGATGTGCAGGCTAGGTGCATTACCCATGGGAAATGTAGGGTTACAAGGTAGTGGGATCGGTCTGTATGGAGACTCTTTGGACTGAATGGGCTGTTTCCACACTGTAAGGATTCTATGAGCTGTGTGAGTTTATACTGTAAATGAGGCAGATGGGACATAATGACAAGGAAAGAAAATCTACTGACCCATGCAGTACCATGTACAATGATTATGTGCATATACTTATTTCCTTTAAGTTTCTGGACAGGAAGGTTATTGGACTAAATTTGACTCTGAGTCAAAAATGGGAAGATCTTGAGATAGGTGAAGTAACTTGATCAAAGCTGCAGGTTTTAAAGTTTAAAAGCATTGGGGCAGCACGATGGCTCAGTGGTTAGCACTCCTGCCTCACAGCGCCAGGGATGTGGGTCCGATTCCAGCCTTGGGCGACTGTCTGCATGGAGTTTGCACATTCTCCCTGTGTCTGTGTGGGTTTCCTCTGGGTGCTCCAGTTTCTTCCCACAGTCCAAAGGTATGCAGGTTAGGTAGATTGGCCGTGCTAAATTGCCCATAGCATGCAGGCTAGGTAGGTTAGCCTTGGGAAATACAGGAATAGAGCAGGAAGGTGTGCCTGAGAGGGATGCTATTCAGAGGGTCAGGATGGGCTGAATTACTGGCTTCCACAGTGCAGGAATTCTATTCTATTGAAGTGAGTTACAAGAATGTTTCCGGGAATGAGAAACTTCATTGATGAGGAAAGATTGAAGAAGTTGGGACAAAAACAGAAATCAGAAATTGCAGGAGAAGCTCAGCAGTTGTGGAAGAGTGTGTGTAGAGAGAAAGCAGAGTTAATGTTTTGAGTCCAGTGACCCTTCTTCAGAACTGTTCAGAATGAGCGTCACTCGACCGAAAATGTTAACTCTGCTTTTACAGATATTGACAGAGCTGCTAAGTTTCTTCAGTAATTTTGCTGTTTTCTTTCAGATTTCCAGCATCTGCAGTTCTTTGTTTTATTGTATTGAAGACATTGGGACTGTTCTCTAAAGGCTGAGAGAAGATTTGATTGAGTTTTCAAAATCACGAGTGGGACTGGATGGAACAGATAGAGACAAGCAGTTCCTGCTTGTACAAGGAACAAGAATGAAAGGGTACAGACTTAAAATGATGTGAAACTGAAGTAACGGTGGTGTGAGAAAATCCTTTTTCACACAGCAAGTAGAACATGGAACAGTACAGCACAGTACAGGCCCTTCCACCCTTGATGTTGTGCTGGCCTTTTATCCTACTTTAAGATCAGCACATAGTTAAGATATGGAATGCACTGACTGGAAATGTGGTGGCGAAAGGTTCATCTGAGGCATTCAAATGGTTACTGAATGGATATTTGGTTGGAAATGGTGTGCAGGGTTGTTGGGAAAAGGCAGGAGATTGGCTCTGGGTAATACAACTAGTGTAGGGATGATGGGCTGAATGGACATCTTCTGCAATGTAACACGTTTGGGATTCTGTGAATTCTCTGTAAATATCTTGTCTTGAGCTGACTGACCTATCCACTGCCCACAGTCACCAACCTCTGAGTGATTTAATGGACATAACAGGGGTTTTTGCTGACACATTCAGTGCCATTCAGACTCTAAGCAGCAGAAGTCCATCCTACAGCGAGCTGCTGGCCAATCAAAGGTCAACTGCTCCATCATCAGACAGTGCCAGTGGGCAGGCAGTGGTTATAGTTGGTACTACATAGAGTCATAGAGATGTACAGCACGGAAACAGACCTTTCAGTCCAACCCGTTCATGCTGACCAGATATCCCAACCCAATCTAGCCCCACCTGCCAGCACCCGGCCCATATCCCTCCAAACCCTTCCTATTCATATACCCATCCAAATGTCTCTGAAATGTTGCAATTGTACCAGCCTCCACCACTTCCTCTGGCAGCTCATTCCATACACGTACCACCCTCTGCGTGAAAAAGTTGCCCCTTAGGTCTCTTTTATATCTTTCCCCTCTCACCCTAAACCTATGCCCTCTAGTTCTGGGTTCCCCGACCCCACGGAAAAGACTTTGTCTATTTATCCTATCTATGCCCCTCATAATTTTGTAAACCTCTATAAGGTCCGACGGTCCAGGGAAAACAGTCCCAGCCTGTTCAGCCTCTCCCTATAGCTCAGATCCTCCAACTCTGGCAACATACTTGTAAATCTTTACTGAACCCTTTCAAGTTTCACAACATCTTTCCAATAGGGAGGAGACCAGAATTGCACGTAATATTCCAACAGTGGCCTAATCAATGTCCTGTACAGCCACAACATGACCTCCCAACTCCTGTAGGAAAGCATACCAAACACCTTCTTCACTTTCCTATCTACCTGCGACTCCACTTTCAAGGAGCTATGAACCTGAACTCCAAGGTCTCTTTGTTCAACAACACTCCCTAGAACCTTACCATTAAGTGTATAAGTGCATCAAGACACAAGATCATGACTAGATATGAGGTCCTAGGCTATAGACCTATCAGTTGCTCACTTAAGGGGCTCATTTGATGGTCGTCCATTGACCTTTGTGCCATGGAATTAATCAGAGTGGAGGCTGCAGTGAGTGTTTTAAGGTCAGCCAGGTGGACTTCATAGAATATGTGTTCTCTGATTGGGGCTATTAATCTGGTCCAGTTAGGGAGTCCTGGCTGACAGATATAAGCAGGAGTGTCAGAGGTTCTATTCACTCTGAGAGCTGGCTCTGAGGGAGCTGGATCAGTGTCAAGGACTCTACATATATCTAAAGGATGACTTGGTGACAGAATACCAGCCTCTGTGAAGTTATGCCAGGGTCAATAAGAAGGCAAGCTCATGACCTACCATCTTCTCACCAAATGACTCGATCCCCCCTCTATCAGACTCACCATGGGGGAGGATTTTGATTTGTACCCTCCATGGGCTAACATACACTGTCTCTTTAGCCATTCATCTTATATCTGTCGGGTACCTTCCCCTTGTTACAGAATTCTTAACCGTTAAACTATATACTTGGATCACCTGAGGCCTAGACAAAATCACTGTGAGCCAACACATTCAGGAGAAGTGAAAAATGCTTAGAAACTTGTCAGGAACTCTTAAGAAATTTTTGGCACCTGAAGTTTATGAGGTTTCAGGATTATAACTGGCTGAGCAGATTTCCATTAATCGGTTTCTATCCACCTTCAGTCTGCCAGACTACTTAGCGATATTCGTGTGATAAAGAATTAGGATCAGCGATGATAGAGATTCGGGCAAGGATCTGAAGTAATTAGTGCCTTATTCCTCACCACTTAGCTTCAGGCCATTAAAGATTTTCTAATTTAAAGGATCTAGTTTGATGGATTATGTGAGAAACCTGTGTGTGTAATGCATGCATACTTATAACTTAATGTTGAAATTTGAGCTTTGATTGATTATCACACAACCGAGCTGTGTGCCTTAACAGCAGAGAAACACCACATTCTCAAAAGAAGGAACTAAATTACTCAATTACAAATTTAATGAAAAGTGATTAAAATAAAAGTGGATTGTCGCATTACGGAAGCTAAAGGATAGATGGAGAATGCATCATGTGGAATAATCTGTGCTGTCCTAAGTACCAGGTTAGTCTGTTGTAGGCGATTCAACTATGGAACTAGACATAGAATCAATCCTAGATTAATTGGCAAATTCCTCACCATCTTATAAAGTCAGGCACTATCTGGGATGTCTTGGGTTAATTCCTGCAGGTATTAGTCTAGGCTGCTGATACCCGTGGGGATGGATGGACACTGGACATAGAGTCATAGAACACGAAAACAGACCCTTTGTTCCAACCAGTCCATGCTGACTATTATCCCAAACTAAACTAGTCCCCCCTTCTTATGGTTGGCCCATATCCCTCCAAACATTTCTTATTCATGTATTTATCCAAATCTCTTTTAAATGTGGTAACTGTACCTGCATCCACCACTTGCTCTGAAAGTTCATTCCACACATGAACCACTCTCTGTAAAAGAAATTGTCCTTTTGTGTTTTTAAAATCTTTCTCCTCCCACCTTAAAAATATATCCCTTAGTCTTGAAATCCCCCACCCTAGGGAAAAACAAAACACTTGCCATTCACCTCATGTTTCATAAGCCTTTATGAGGTTGCCCCTCAATATCCAAATCTCCAGTGAAAAAAGTCCCAGAGTATCCTGCCTCTCCTTATAACTCAAACCCTCCATTCCTTATTCCATCCTGGTAAATCTTTTCTGAACGCCCTCCGGCTTAATAATACCCTTTCTATATCAGAGCAACCAACACTGGAATCAGTACTCTGGAAGAGGCCTCACATAATGTTCCAACTCCTACACTCAAAGGTCTGAGCATTGGAGTGCTAAATGCCTTATTAACCACGCTGTCTGTATGTGATACAAACTTCAAAGAGTTATGTACCTGAACCCCTAAGTCTCTTTGCTCTACAACACTACCCAAGACTCTACCATTAATTCTGTAAGCCCTACCTTTGATTATTGTACCAAAATGTAATATCTCACATTTATCCAGATTGCCACCTGCCACTTACTCATTAGAGTTGAGAAGAATGAGGGGTGTTCATACAATATTTTGATTCAGCTTGTCAAGGTAGATGCTGAGAAAATATTTTGGTTAGTGAGGAAATCTCAAACTAGGGGACCAAGTTACAGAATAAGAGGACAATGTAAAACTGAGATGTGAAGGAATTCTCCCAGAGGGTAGTGAATGTCTGGAAATTCTCTACCCCAGAGAGTTGTGGGGGCTAAATCACTGAAAGTATTTAAAAAGGAGGTGGATAGTTGTTTTTTGAAATACCAGTGAGTTAAGGGCTATAAGCAGCTGATATAAAAGTGGGGTTGAGGCCTGGGGCAGATCAACCATGATCTTGTTGAATGACAGGGCAGGCTTGAGAGGCCAAACGGCCTCATCATGCCCCTATTTTGTATGTTCTGTTTGTATATTCTTACATGGGAGCTGTACTGTGCTGTGCCAGTTTTCTGAGTATATCTCATGTAAGGTATGTAAAGGAATGATATTTGCTTTATACCCTGCCCCCCCAAGTGCTAATATCCAAATGTCTGGCATGTTTAGGACAAATATCAGGAACTGTGCAGGACTGCTCTGGATTGACAGTCTTTCTCTAGGTTCACATGGACATTTTAGAATCCAGGATATCGGCTGAGTGGTGAGGTTTTCCAGGAATGGCGACTGGTGAACTGGAGTCAGAATCAGGGAGTAGGGTAGAGGTTCTGGTAAGTTTACTCACTGAGCTGGAAGGTTCATTTTCAGACATTTCACCACCATACTAGGTAACACCATTAGTGAGTCTCCGGTGAAGTACTGGTGGTATGGCCCACTTTTTATTTATATGCTTAGGCTTCCTTGGGTTGGTGATGTCATTTCCTGTGGTGATGTTATTTCCTGTTCTTTTTCTCAGGGGGTAAATATTGGACAAACAGGCAGAAAACTAGCCACCAGGATACATCAACATCAACTGGCCACAAAAAGACATGACCCTCTCTCACTAGTATCTTTACATACAGATGAGGAAGGACACCACTTCGACTGGGACAACGTATCCATCCTCGAACAAGCTAGAGACATGCACGAGAATTCCTAGAAGCATGGCACTCCAGCTGGAACTCTATCAACGAACAAATTGACTTAGATTCCATTTACCACCCTTTGAGAGACATCTGAAAACAAACCTTCCAGCTCAGCGAGCAAACTTACACCCAGAACCTCAATCTGAGCTATAAATCTTCTCAAAACTCGCTAGTAGGGTGGAGAGTCAATGAGGCACATTTGGTAAATCACAGTGAGAAAATCTATAAGGCCTTGTAGCAGAAATCTCTCCAAAATGTTCAATACAACTCAGACACAACTAAAAAAAACAGAAGATTCAGTCCTATGGCAGTTCACAGGAGGCCCAACACGGACCCAATTTTAAGAAAAAGGCAGGTTAAAAAATAAAATTGACTCAGACCTTAAGTTGATCCTCTAAAATCTGAAAATGTTTGTCAGAATCTTTGTGGTCAACATCAGAATCACTGGGGGACTGTATTCTTCTGAATCCTTCAGTGGTCAAAGCAGGAAATGAACTGATTGCCTGATATTCTTTGTCATTTATCTGAGAATCCATAATGATTGATCCTTTCTTTAAACACTGAAATTCTGCTGTCAATTCGTGCTGAAATGTTTGTTTTCTATCTTTCCTTTGTGTTTCTCTAAAAGTTGTAAGCAAAGATATGTGTTGCAGTTTCACTTTGTTTTTTATTTGCTTCATCTTTTTTTCTGTTATAATCTGTTGTTGCTTCTTTAAAAATTCTTGCTACTTTGAAAGTTCCAGGCTGCTGCATTTATGTGACAGTCACACCTGAAAACAAACAGAGAACATGTCACATGCATTTTTATCTCTTATCAACACTCTTTTCCTCAGAGGTGGTGGTACAAATCAGCAACTCTGAACAGGTAAGTCTCTTTAATACTGTATAGTAAATTGCTTTTCTCAGTGACTTTTTTTCCTGTTTTTCACTCTAGGAGGATTTTTTTAAGGCTGGGAAAGAACCACTCAACACCTTTTAACCTGCCTTTTTTTTAAATTTGGATCTGTGCTGGGCCTCTTGCGAGTTACCAGTAAGACACATAGGTTTAGGGTGAGAGGGGAAAGATTTAAAGGGACCTAAGGGGTAACTTTTTCATGCAGTGGGTGGTACATGTATGGAATGAGTGCCAGAGGAAGTGGTGGAGGCTGGTACAATTACAGCATTTAAAAGGCATCTGGATGGGTATATGAATAGGAAGGGCTTGGAGGAATATGGACCAAATGCTGGCAAATCGGACTAGATTAGTTTTGAGTATCTGATCAGTGTGGACGAATTGGAAAGATAGATCTGTTTTCTTGGTGTACAACTCTACGAGTCAACTCAGTGTGCTTCAGCCCAGGTTTATAGATTTCCAGTCTTAGTTGAAGTTGTAATTTCAGCTCTGAATTTCGAGAGATTAAAACTTTTAGGAAAAATAATTTTCATAATTGCCACCCTGCCGTCACCTTTTCAGTGGCTTACTGTCACGAATAGTCATGCCTAGCTGTTAGTGCCTACATATTGCCATCATGACACTATACAGTTGACTATCTGTTGGCCCATTTAACATATGTCACTGATAGGCAGGTTCTTGTTAAATCAGATATCATAAAGTTTACTTACATCTCAACTATTTATATGACGATCATACATAGTCTGGGTTGTATGCTTCCTGATGATACCTCACATTAAATACTCAACAGTAACTGACTGAAGCCACTACATTGACTCCACTTCAGAGACAGTGACTGAAAGTGAAGAAAGTACCTTTAAAGGTACCACATACCATGGGAACTGTCATGATGTCATGTAACTGTTTGAAAGATACAGTCCTGTCAGATCTGGATTCTATGTCATAATACAACAGTCTGCATCAGATTCAGATTGACATTCAGCACCAAGCTAACAGCTTTCTGATGGCATTAAACCAGGCAAAATAGGGAAATGACTGAAATTATTGATCAATCCATTTGTGTCATTCATCTAGTCTTTGCAGCAGTGACATTGCAGTGGCTGTGATTAATTCAGGCAGCCTGGAGATCTTCTGCACAGTGTGTTGGCCACACGCTAGTTTGTTTAGGCTATGCAGTGTGATTACAAGGACGTGAGAGAGTTTAGAATCATCATGCAGCACCTTAATGGCTTCAAAAGCAGAAATTGCTGGCAAAATTCAATAGATCTGGCAGCATCCGTGAAAAGAAAGCAGAGTTAACATTTCAAATTCAGTGATTCTTCATCAGAATTGAGACATATAAGCTATTCAGAGGGTTAGATAGGGTGGACAGTGAGAGCCTTTTTCCTCGGTTGGTGATGGCTTGCATCAGGGGACATAGCTTTAAATTGAGGGGTGATAGATATAGGACAGATGTCAGAAGTACTCTCTTTACTCAGAGAGTAGTAGGGGTGTGGAATACACTCCCTGCAACATTGGTAGACTCGCCAACTTTAAGGGCATTTAAATTGGATAAACATATGGATGAAAATGGAATAGTATAGGTTAGATGGGCTTCAAATTGGTTCCACAGGTCGACACAACATTAAGGGTCGAAGGGCCTATACTGCGCTATTTTTTATGTTCTGGAATTTGAGTTCAGGTTAGGAGTCACTGGACTCGAAACCTGAACTTTGCTTTCTTCCCGCAGACCTGCTGAGTTTCACCAGCAATTTCAGCTTTTGTTCAGAACTCCAGCATCCGCAATTCTTTGCTCTGCATTAACTACTTTGCTGTCAACCAATGGAGTTATTTTCCATTTCTCTTTTGAATAACACAACAATTTGTTTTTAATTCTTTGATGGAATGTGGGTGTCACTGCCTAAGCTGACATTTACTGATCATTCCCAATTGCCCTGGAGGAAGCCGTGGTCAGCTGCCTTCTTATACATTCAGAGCACAGGACATAGGAAGAGAGATAGGTCAGTTCGCCCATCTCATCTACTCTGCCATTCAATGACATCATGGCTGACCTGATGATCCTCAAATCCATTAACCTGCCTTTTCTCCGTAATCCTTAATTCCCTTATTGATTAAGCACCTCTCTCAATCTTGAATATACTTAATGGCCTAGCCTTAACAGCCCTCGTGTGGTAAGTATTCCACAATTAGGGGCGGCACAGTGGCTCAGTGGTTAGCACTGCTGCCTCACAGCACTAGGGTCCCAGGTTTGATTCCAGCCTCGGGTGACGGTCTGTGTGGAGTTTGCACATTCTTCCCGTGTCTGCGTGGGTTTCCTCCTTGTGCTCCGGTTTCCTCCCACAGCAATCTGGGTATAATTATTGCTCAGGGTGGAACAGGTGCAGGAAAAGTCTGTCTCAGTTCCAAATGAGCAGATGCAAGCCACATTCATAGTGATCCAGCATGGAAACAGACCCTTCAGTCCAACTAATCCACAACAACCATGTTTCCAAACCACACTAGTCCCACTTGCCTGCATTTGGCCCAAAACCCTCCAAACTTTCTTATTCATGTACTTAGGAGCAAGTGAGGACTGCAGATGTTGAAAATCAGAGTCAAAAAGTGTGTCGCTAGAAAAGAACAGCAGGTCAGGCAGCATCCGAGGAGCAGGAGAATCAACATTGCAGGCATAAGCTGTTCGTTCCTGATTCAACTGCTCCTCGGATGCTGCCTGACTGCTGTGCTTTTCCAGAGCTACACTTTCCAACCCTATTCACATACTTATCCAAATATCTTTTAAATGTTGTAACTGTACCTGCATCCACCACTTCCTCTGGCAGTTCATTCCGCACACAAACCGCTATGCAAAAAAGCCGCCCCTCATGTCCTTTTTAAAACTTTCTCCTCTCACCTTAAAAATATGCCCCCTCAGTTTTGAACTCCCTCACCCTAGGGAAAAGACCACTGCTATTCACCTCATCTCTGCCTCTCATGAAGCACAATCGTTTGGCCCAGCCTCTCAGACAGTCTTAAAGTAACCTGACTGACAACAAACTGCAACTTCATTAAAATATTGCAATGTGTTTAAATGAAGCTGATGCAATTTTCTGTTCATTTCGGGATCGGATAGAATTTGGCTGCACCCTCCATCCATCTGGAAACCAATGAAAATTGTGAAAGCAGTGGAACTCTTAAAACATCACAGGTTTTCAGTTTCATGAAGCTACATTTAATTTGCTTAATTTTTACCCATGGTTCTTTCATTATTTGTTATTGGGCTGTTGAAAACTTTCTGTCACCTATTTATTAAAATAAAACAATCTTTGCAAGTGTTCTTTCTTTCTCTTAAGTTTGGCAGGTAATGTTCTAATAATCACTAGGTCAGAATGCCAACTACAGTTGAATCTTTTGTTTATTACTCTTGAACAGAGCAAGAGGGCTTTGGGATAAAGTATGTAAGTGAAAATCTCAGTGTAATATCAATTGAAATTAGTGAAGGGAATCGGTTTGGAGTCACTGTTTCATAGCTGTTATAAAGGGGAGTAGGGGTCTGAAAGGGTTAATAGTGAGGGCTACCCTATGCATCACCTACTCTCTTTGTGAATCCAACTGCTGCAAAACACTGGATACGTCCGATTCCAGGGTAGAAGCTGGCTTGATTGTTCCTAAGTTTAAACTTTTTAAACCATCGAGATCAATTCTGAGTGTATTCATGATGCTGCCAGTGTACTTTTAACACAAGCAATAAGTCAAAGGATTGGGAAAGTTTTAAACATCAACAAAAGCTGACCAAAAAGTGAGAGAAAATAAACTACAAAGGCAAACTAGTGAGTATATAAAAATGACCAGAAAGACAATCTTTAAAACAGAAGAGAGATGTCAAAGTGAAATTGGGCCTTTAGAGAATGAGATTGAAGAAATAACAATGGGGCATAAGCAAATGGCAAGGGACTTGAATAAATAATTTGCTTAAGACTTCATGGTAGAAGACACTGATAACATTCCAAAAATACTAAATAATCAAGAGGCAAATGAGGGGGCAGAAATAAACACAATAACTACCACGAGAAAAAACGTATGAGGGAAACTAAAGAACTAAAATCCAATAAGTCCTGATGGGTTGTATCTGAGGATATTAAAAGGATGGTTCCAGAGATAGTGGATGCACTGGTTGTAGTCTTTCAAAAATCTTTAAATTCTGGAATGCTAGACAGGATTGGAAAGCCGCAACACTCTAATTCAAAAAGGGAGGGAGTTAAAAACACAAATAACTATTGACCAGTTAGCTTAACATTAATCACTAGGAAAAGGTTAGAATCCATTATAAAGGACATAATGACAGTGTGTTTTGAAATACATAATATGATCAAAGAGGAAATCATGCCTGACAAATTTATTAGTTACTTGAGGTAATTAGCAGAATAGATACAGGGAAGCCAGTAAATATAATATATTTGGATTTCCAGAAGGCATTCAAGTAGGTCTTGCATATAAGGCAAATAATGAGATAAGACTCCACAGTAGTGTATCAACATGGATAGAGGATTGGTTAACTAATAGAAAACAGAGAGTTGGAATACACGGAGAGTTTTCAAGGTGGTAAGTTGTAACAAGAAGAGTGCCACAGGGATCTGTGCTGGGGCCACAATTATTTGCAATGTGTATCAATCACTTGAATGAAGGATGTGCATGTACTATTGGCAAGTTTATGGGTGACACAGAAATAGTTAGAAAGGCAAGTGATGAAGTTGACACAAGTGTTCTACAGAGGGATGTATTCGAGTGGGCAAGAACTTGCAGATGGGATATAGTATCTGGAAATATGAGAATAGAGAAGGTGAATATTATTTAAGTACAGAAAGACTAGAGAAAGCTGCAGAATAGATTTGGTGTTTGTCTCAAAAAGCTAGCAAAGAGGTTCAACAGGTAATTGGGGAATCAAGGGTTACAGGGAAAGGGCAGGTCAGTGGACGTGAGGAATGTTGGATGACCCTTGATCCTATTGAATAGTAGAGCAGACATGAGGAGCTGAACAGCCTACTCCAGTTCCTATCTCTTATGGTCTTACAACCTGTCCAACCTTTCTTCATACGGCAACACCTTCATCTCAGTTGAGCAAACCTTCTCTGCTCTGCTCCCAACATAATTCTCTTCTTTCTGAATGGTTATATTATTTGTCTCAACCACACTCTGTGGTGCAGAAATCCACATTCTCACCACTTCAGGGTGGATGACTGACTCTATCGAGACAAAAGCAGCAAGGAGCAAGTTGAAAGTGTCAGATAAGAGCTACAAATGCAAGCGGCACCCTAGTAATAATGCAGTCTGGGGCAGCTCAGGTCACCCCCTTTCCTTGCTTTAGCCTCCACTTGGTGCGTAATGGGCATCTTCTACTGTGCAGTCAATACTTCCCCTAACCTCTGCATGAATCAAACAGATACCATCTAGCCAGCACCTAATTATATCACTTCTTACCCCATTGAATAGCAACAAAATTTGTAATTAAAACAGAATTAACCAGAAAAACTCAGCAGGCCGGCAGTATCTGTGCAAAGAGAAACAGAGTGAATGCTTTGAGCCCTTCTTCAGAAATCTGTGTTCAAAATGAATGGTCACCTCTATGTTTTGGGGCTAGGGGTGTCGGGGGAGGCTGTTGGACAGAACCTGGGCAAATTTCTTCATTCCTGATGAAGGGTTTATGCCCGAAACATTGATTCTCCTGCTCCTCGGATCAACAAGCTGGGATTTTCAAAGTCCAACCAGATTGCTTGGGAGAGATCCTTTGTTTCATGAGGAAGGTCTCAGCTGTAACCCTGGAAACATTTACAAATGAGCCAACAGGTTTTTGAAACCATTTTCAACAAGAACGAAGATGAGACAACAAAAACACTCAAGAAGGTAGACCTGTCCAGGATAAAGCTAGTTTGGCTGTCCATCCACCGCATTTAACATTCACCCCCTTCATAATACCATCCACACTGGCAGTAGGGCAGGACATGGGCTGGATCAGGACTTTTTCTCTTTATTCATTCACAGGACGAGGGTGTCGCTGACCAGGCCACATTTATTGCCCATCCCTAATTGCTCAGAAGGCAATTAAACCTCAACCACCTTTTTGTGGACCTGAGAGTCACATGTAGGCCAGACCAGGTAGGGATAGCAGTTTCCATCCCTAAAGGACATTAATAAACACAGATGGGTTTTCCCCCAACTATTGATTCATGGTCAACGTTAGATTCTTAATTCCAGATATTTTTATTGAATTCAAATTCCACCATCTGCCATGGTGGGATTCAAACCCAGGTCCCCAGAACATTATGTGGGTCTCTGAATTAACAATCCAGCGATAATACCACAAGGCCATCACCTCCCCAATAACTCAATAACTGGGGCCTGTGGTTTCAGAAGGCTCATTGCTCTCAGGAGGAGGGAGGGGCTGCTGTGCTCAGTTTCAGATGTTACTGGAGGCTCAGACCAGGAGCAGCACTGAGGCCTGTGATTTCTGCCCCAGCTCCTGCCTGACCACATTACCGACCATCTACAAGATGCAACAACTTCCCAAGGTTCCTTCAACAGCACAAACTGCGACCCATTCCTGATCGAGAACTGCAAGGCAGCAGATACATGGGAGCACCACCGTCTGCAAATTGCCCTCCAAGCCACGCAATATTGACTCGGAACTATCTTGCCATTCCTGCACTGGCATTGGGTGAAAGTGCTGGGAGTCCCTCCCTACCCGCATTGACCTACAGCACTTCAACCATAATGGTAGGGGAGGTGTCTCTTTGCAATTTTCTCAAGGACAATTTGGAATGGGCAACAGATTCCCGCATTGCCTGCAGTGTTATGTCCCATGAGGTAATAAAAATAGAAATCACATTGGATTCTGTTTAAGAATAATTGTGAAAATGTGCACAGGCTGATAGAGCCCACTCCAGATTAATCCTCTGTGGATTAAGCTGGCTTTCCACGCCAATTCTACATGTTTAGTTAACTCTCCCTCAAGTAAGTGGCTCCTACTGCAGGCTACGATATAAAGGATTAAGGAGGGTGGAATAAATTGACACCAAATATTGCAGCACTTTCTCTCTTTTTTTTAGGACCGATAAACATTCAGAAGGAAGCTTTTCCTCTTTCAGCTTGAGTAAGGTACTGCAGGGAGATGGGGAGATGGCCAAGTAATGCCAGGTTTAACACTCTCGAATTAGGCTGTCCCAAAGGCTTGTTCATCAAGCACTGTCTACAAGGTAGGAATTCGAAGAGTGCTGGAAATGATGAAGGAAATGCTTTATTTTTATGTTAGGCAGTGATTTGTTGCAATCTGGGACATCTGCCTTAGAGGAACGTGGATTCACACTGTAACTTGCAAAAGTGAATTGGATAAGTTCTCAAAAAGATGGAACAGTTGCAAAGTTGAGGTAGAAAGGACAGGGCAGTGGACCTAATCGGATAGCACCAAGAAGATCGAGCAAGGAGTGGACGGGCTGACTGACCTCCTACTGTGCTAAAGGTGTTGTTATGCTATATTTCAGTTGTCAGTGATCATGCTAGTCCTTCCCTCACCTCAGCATCCATGCTGATTTCAGTGAGGACCTCTTGAGAAGAGCAGGAGGCTTCGTGGACACTGCCTCATCATGGTCCAGGATCTGAGGGCAATTACAGTTCCCAGCTGGAGATAAACCAAGAGCAAGCATTTCTTGTGGGTAGGTTCAGAAGGGATCCACAGGCCTGGAATTCAACCAAATCCTGTAAATTACACTGAGCCCTATTCCCCCATTATTCTGTGTTTGTTTGTTAACTTATACAACTCTGGCAAGGCCTCGATCTTAAAATCATTCGCAAACCAAACCCCTTCCCCACAATTCCCCACCCCCTCCCCCCGATCACTGCCACCCGCCCACCATAGCTTCAACATCCCCCCCTACATCCAACCTGCGCCAGTAACCTCCTTCAACCTTATATCCCTGCAAGGTTTCTGTGCTCCTCCAATTCCTTCCTCTTGGGCACATTCCCAGTTTCCTACATCCCCTCACTGAGGGCCATACCTTCACTTACCTTGGGAAACTTCTCAATCATGCCAATCATTCATTTAAGTCTATACGTAAGCAGTGAGAAATAAGTACTAAGCCCTGTAGAACCCCATCAGAAACAGGTTTCCAGGCACAAAACACACAGCAGTTATACTTCTTTCTCTTTTTACTGCTAACCTAATTTTGGGTCCAACATATTGCTTTCCTTGCTGTGCGGTGGCACGGTGGCTCAGTGGTTAGCACTGTTGCCTCACAGCGCCAGGGATCTGGGTCGATTCCAGTCTGGGTGACTGTCTGTATGGAGTTTGCATATTCTCCCTGTGTCTGCGTGTGTTTCCTCCAGGTGTTCCAGTTTCCTCCACAAATCCAAAGATGTGCAGGTCAGATGAATTGGCCATGCTAAATTGCCCGTAGTATTAGCTGCATGAGTCAGGGGTAAATGTAGGGGAATGGGTCTGGGTGAGTTACTTTTCGGAGGGTCGGTGTGGACTTGTCAGGCCAAATGGCCTGTTTCCATACTGTCGGGAATCTGATCTTTGAATCCCAGAGCCTTTGTTTTCCTAATGAATACCTTTGAAGTCTTCCACATCTTCTCACTCAGAATCAACCTGGTATTGACTTGCACAAATCTAGTTTAACAGATTAACTCATCTCCTTTATTGTTTCTGTTTCGCCTACTCTGCCCCATTCTTTTACAAAGAGTTGTTCAAATAATGATATTGCTGTGTTGCTGTTCAGAGGTTTCCCATCAGATGTGAAAGACATGATCAGCTCATAAAACTAATGAGCTGCACTGATCAGCACCATGACTAGCTTGACTTGTTAAAGGTCAGGATTCTTTACAAGATTAGTGAAGGCCTGTGTATTTTTGGCACAGAAGTGACACTGGAATATTTGAAGAGGATTTATTCCTTATTATTGCTGCTTGCTCTCTCTGCCAAACCGGTTATTTAATCAATAGTTGAAAATACCCTTCATCAAATGATGACCATATCCATGAAGAACATGCTGTAATGCAGGACAATGATTCTTGATTCATAGCTTGTTCTGAGAATCTGGAGCTTTTTCTGACTTTCATAGGCATCAGCCTGATTTTCTATGTAATAAGATCTTAGTCTGTTTAAATGAAGTGTTTCGAGGCTGTTGCTAGGATTTCTCAGCAGTGTTGAGCTGGTTGATCAGATTTGTAGTGAGAAGACCACAAGTTGTTTCTGGATGTGTTCATGGGATGTGCTAACCATGGGTGGTACCATAGTTAGCACGGCTGCCTCACAGCACTAGGGACCTGGGTTCAATTCCAGCCTTGCGGTTGACTGCCTTTATCTGTTTTTTTTTGTGTCTGCAGGTGCTCTGGTTTCCTCCCACAGTTCAAATATGTGGAGGTTAGGTGCTAAATTGCCCTGTGATGTCTCGGGAGGTGCAGGTTAGGTGGATTAGCACATGATAAATGTGGGTCTGGGTAGGACATGCTTTGCAGGGGCGGTGTAGACTTCATAGGTTGAATGACCCCTTTCTACACCGTAGAGATTCTCTGGTTTACTGTTCCATCCCTCACTGCTCCTTGCGTTCCCCTGGGTTATAAGGGGAGAAGCAGTCAGGTGGCTTTGAAACCCATCCAACAATTTCAACTTCCCAATGGGAGTAGATGGGAGTGGTGTCCTATTGAGTTTGGGGTACCAACAACTATCAGCTGGTTATTGGAGGGTCGTTCACTGTCACCAATCCACAGTTCCAATATTTTTAAGATAATCAGTTGGCAAAAATAAACGAAATTAATATTGGCAGGCCATAGAGGGAAATTATCAAATTAATGTATAATTTCTTTGGAGGGAGGATAATGCCACCCTATCCCACCATGTTATCCACCCAGTCACAAAAGGAATTACAAGATCTAGGAGCAGAATTTGGCTGTTTGACCCATCAGATCTGCTCCCTGAGTCAATCATGGCTGATATGTTTCTCAACCCCAATCTCCTGCCCCGTAACCCTTGATCCCATTACCAATCAGGAACCTATCTATCTCTGTCTTAAATACACTCAATGACTTGGCCTCCACAGCCCTCTGTGGCAATGAGTTCCACAGAGTCACTACAATGAGGTTGAAGAAATTCCTCTTCCTCTCAGTTCTAAAGGGTCGTCCCTTCATCCTGAGGCTGTGCCCTCAGGTCCTAGTCTCTCCTACTAATGCAAATATCTTCTCCACATCCCTTCTATCCAGACCTCTCAGTATTCTCTAAGTTTCAATCAGATTCCAGCACCCCCATCCTCTACCTTCCCACCCCTGCATCCTTGAGGACACTCCATTGTCCTCAAAAACTCCTATATGATAAGCTGTTCATTTCCAGGATCATTCCCAGGATCATTCCCCAGGATCATTCTTGTAAACTTCCTTTGGACACCCCCTCCAATGCCAACCATCCTTCCTTGGACGTGGGGCCCAAAACTGTTCACAATATTCCAAATGCACTCTGACCGAAGCCTTAAACATCCTCAGCAGTACACCTCTGCTCTTGTACTCTAGCCCTCCTGAAATTAATACTAAAATTGCCTTGGATTGCCTAACTGCCAATTGAACTTGCGTGTTAACCCTCTTTTCTGTGTTGATTCTAAGAGCCTATTCATTCGGTTATCTGCTGAAATCTATAAACCACTTTAGTTTCATTCATTCACGGGATGTGGGTGTCACTGGCTAGACCAACAATCATTGCCCACCCCTAAAGTCCAGAGGATAGTTAAGAGTCAACCACATTGCTGTGGGAGTGGAGTCACAGTTAAGGATAGTAGTTGCTTACTGTAAAAGATCTTAGTGAACCAGATGGTTTCTCTGACAATCAACAATGATTTCATGGTCACTGCCTTTGACACTCCAGGGAAAACAGTCCCAGCCTGTTCAGCCTCTCCCTCTCGCTCAAATCCTCCAACTCTGGCAACATCCTTGTAAATCTTTTCTGAATCCTTTCAAGTTTTTCACAACATCCTTCTGAAGGGAAGGAGACCAGAATTGCACACAATATTCGAACAGTGGCCTAACCAATGTCCTGTAAAGTGCAACATGGCCTGCCAACTCCTGTACTCAATACTCTGACCAATAAAGGAAAGTATACCAAACGCCACCTTCACTATCCTATCTACCTGCGACTCCACTTTCAAGGAGCTATGAACCTGCACTCCAAGGTCTCTTTGTTCAGCAATATGCCCTAGGACCTTACCATTAAGTGTAAAAGTCCTGCTAAGGTTTGATTTCCCAAAATGCAGCACCTCACATTTATCTAAATTAAACTCCATCTGCCACTTCTCAGCCCATTGGCCCATTTGGTCAAGATCAGGTTGTAATCTGAGGTAACCCTCTTCGCTGTCCACTACACCTCCAATTTTGGTGTCATCTGAAAACTTACTAACTATACCTCCTATGTTCACATATAAATCATTCGAAAAGTAGTGGACCCAGCACCGATCCTTGTGGCACTCCACTGGTCACAGGCGTCCAGTCTGAAAAACAACCCTCCACCACCACCCTCTGTCTTCTACCTTCGAGCCAGTTCTGTATCCAAATGGTTAGTTCTCCCTGTATTCCATGAGATCTAACCTTGCTCACCAGTCTCCCATAGGGAACCTTGAGGCATTTGCTCTGCATAACAATCTGTGGTTTATTTCATAACAGCAAGAGGTGCAATTAATATGAATTAGTTGAGCGTAGTGACAAATATTAAGAGCCCAAAATGGCACACTTGTCTTCTTTTGGACACTAGGTCAGACAGCCCAATGCGGACATCATCAAATTGGGTGGAGCTACTGAAATTTCAACATTAACTCTTTCAGAATCGCTACCTTGTAAGAAGTGGCAGATAAAGAACAAAATATTGAAGCTAAACTGTGATGCTTCAACACTCATTGTCTGCTCTCAGCAACAAGTTATATTTATATAACACATCGGGGGCACTTTGCAAGAACATTATCACACAGAAACCAAGCCACCCTTGAGGACATGTTAGAACAGCTTCCCAGAAAATTCAGGTGTAAAGAGGCGGATAGAGTTTTGGAAAGGAAATTTCAGAGTTTTGGGCCTTGGTATCTGAAGATAAGGCAACCAATGTTGCAGCAATTATAATCATACGGCTGTAATGGAGCAGCATGGAGAGCTCAGAGTGTTGCCCTTATCCGAGGAGAAAGGGTATGGAGAGAAAATGCAAACAGAATACTGAGTGGGATGATCAGCCACAATTTGAAATTGAATGATGGTATCAAAGGGCCGAATGACCTACCCTTGCCCCTGTTTACAGAGTTAGAAGAGGATGAAGCTGTGAAGGAATTTGAATGGATGAGAATTTTAAAATCAAGGTATTGCCCATGCTAAGAGTCAGTATAGGTGATGATGGGGGAACAGGGCTTGGTGTGGATTAGAATACAGACAACAGGGCATTCGTCAAATTCAAATTTATAATTGGTACCAATAGGATTACGTTGCTTACAGTGTGGAAACAGGCCCTTTGGCCCAACAGGTCCACACCGACCCTCTGAAGAGCAACTCACCCAGACCTATTCCCCTACATTTACCCCTTGCCTAACACTACGGGCAATTTAGCATGGCCAATTCACCTAGTCTGCACATTTTTGGACTGTGAGAGGAAACCGGAGCACCCGGAGGAAACTCACGCAGACACGGGGAGAATGTGCAAACTCCACACAGACAATTGCCTGAGGCGGGGATTGAACCCAGGTCTCTGGTGCTGTGAGGCAGCAGTGCTAACCACTGTGCCACCGTGCTGCCCATGGAGGCCTGGCAAATACACTCACACTCTTTCTTTCTTTCTATCCATTCTTTTTCTTTTTGTTGTTAGATCAAATATTTTTATTACAAATTATGAACCAAATTGGCATCAGAGGGAGAGCCAGTTCCACAAAGTACATTCCTTAAGTTCAACCTCTATTCCCTGAAAATATGGTTTCCCCACTGGGAAGGATAGGGACATGTGATTATTCCAGCGGTTGACCTGATTCTTAGTAGAAAATGACTGGCAAGGTATTCTGGTACTCTGTCAGAAACAAGCTTCTCAGTTGGGGCTGTGTGAGGAAAGAATAATTACTAGTGAGGATAGGTTGAACATTAAGATTCTGGAGTTTTGCTGAAATTATTTTTTGGGAATTAATGGCCATTTATACAGAGCTTTCCCTCAGGAGATGAAATGACCCAGATAGAGATTGAAATGAAGGAGGTGGAGCATGGTAGCAATGTTTCCTACAAGAGAGACTACACCTCGACAGTGTTTGATTAGCTGTAAAGTGCTCTGGGGTCCTGTACTCATGAAAAGAACTCAGAGAATTGCAGCTCTTTCTAAACTGACCTGGTTAGGAGATTGGCTGAATGTCAGGAGACAGGATAATGGGCAAGTGTACAAATTGATATATCAATTGGTGTCAGAATGTCAATTAAGTCACTGTGTTTACAAAGGACTTAGATGACAGGGTTGAAACATATCCAGTTAGTTCATGATGTGGGAGAGCCGGTGTTGGACTGGGATGGACAAAGTCAGAAGTCACACGATACCAGGTTATAGCTGAAAATGTGTTGCTGGAAAAGCGCAGCAGGTCAGGCAGCATCCAAGGAACAGGAGAATCCAGTTAGTTCATGATGTGGGAGAGCCGGTGTTGGACTGGGATGGACAAAGTCAGAAGTCACACGATACCAGGTTATAGCTGAAAATGTGTTGCTGGAAAAGTGCAGCAGGTCAGGCAGCATCCAAGGAACAGGAGAATCAGGAAGGGCTTATGCCCGAAACGTCGATTCTCCTGCTCCTTGGATACTGCCTGACCTGCTGCGCTTTTCCAGCAACACATTTTCAGCTCTGATCTCCAGCATCTGCAGCCTCACTTTCTCCTCGATACCAGGTTATATACCAGGTTATATATCGTCCATCTTAATACCATCAAAAACCTTTGTCAGATGTCGCACAACACCAGGTTATAGTCCAACAGGTTTATTTAAAATCACAAACTTTCAAAGTGCTGCTCTTTCGTCTGGTAAAGTCACCTGATGAAGGAGCAGCGCTCTGAAAGCTTGTGATTTTAAATAAAGCTGTTGGACTATAACCTGGTGTTGTGCGACATCTGACAAAGGTTTTTGATGGTATTAAGATGGACGATATGGCAAACAATTTAAATGGAAGACACATCTGTCAAGTGATTGGGAAGAACTGTGGCAAATTTCACGTTACCCATTTCAGCCTGAAAAGAGGAAAGAGGAAAGCGTGTGATAGAAAGCTAAAAGTAACAGGGATCAAAACAGACTTGGCATCTTATCACGTAAGTCATTAAAAGCTCATGGAACAAGAACATAAAGTAATCATGGATATTGACCTTTATAGCCAGACAGCTAGAATATAAGGAGTTAAAGTTTTCTTACAGAAATATGAAGCTCGACTAGTTGGGTAGCCTACAAGTCCGAATCATGTGTGAAATTAGGGAAAATTGTTGATAAAGAAATACGTGAGCAGTTATGGAGATGTCACACTCTTGAGATAGGGTTTGGGTGGAAGTGCAGTTTACATTAAAGTGTGGACCATGGTACCTGGACACCAAAGATTAAATTACAAAGACAGTTTACACACACTAGCCTTGTATTCCCCGCGGATTTGAAAATTAAAACTGATTACATTATTATTTCCAAGATATTAAGGGAACCAGATAGTCTAAACAGACAGAGAAAACTGTTTTTATGGGGTCTTTAACTGGGGAGAATAGTCAAAACACTAGAACTGGACCTTTCAGAGTGAAATTAGGAAATACTTTTATACATAAAGGTTTAAACCCTGAAAATCTTTTCTGCAAACAGCAATTGATGCTGGATACATTGTTACTTTAAAGCTAAGATTAATAGATTTTTGTTAATCAAATGTGTTGGTGGATAGGAAGCAAGGTTGTCTCGACAGAGTTATGAACTCATTGAATGCATCAAGTGCTTAAGGGGCTATTTTTTTCTATACTAGGTGCTATAACCTCCTTTTGAAAGTGGAGGAATGAGATTTGATTGGACTGGATTTCACTTTCTAATGTTTGTATGTCTGCAAGGACAGGTCTTAAAGGAGGCCCATGAACTTCTAAATTGTTGTGGTTGGGTTCAGCAGCTACAAACCCACTGTCATTGCAGTAGCTCAGTGTCTGTTCTGAGCTTGAATGAACAGCTAGCCAGAGGACACTAGATGCTGGAGAACTTCGGGGTTGAGTGGGAGTGGCTGGTGCAGTGTTAAGTGGTGGGAGCTGTGCGTAATGACACTGTGAATCGCAGGACCGTACTCTGAATGGTTCATGGAACTCTCTGACCCTGGAGACATAGTGGTAGCTGCAGAATTCCATACACGCTGACTGTAAGAACTTTCTGGTGGATGAAAACAGTAGTCTTTAATCACGGCAGGTACATCAGCAGTTATCAGTAACCCTCCTGCTCCTATTAATGGGGTTACTGACATTTTCTTCCTTCTTTATACTTTAATTCCACGAGGCAAATTTAAGCGAGGATTAAATGCCTCCCGACAATCTGCTATAATATAATTTCCATATATGAAACTTGAGATTTATGAGAACATTATATCCCATTATGTTTAGTTAAATTATCATAAACGACACCTTGCTATTCAGGATTTCTCTAGGTTACCAAGAAGAAAAAAAGAGCTTGTTTTTATGTAGCCTTTTCAAGAAATTTCAAAATTTGTTACTTTTGGAGTGTCATAGTAGTTAAGTAGACAATTTGTACACAGCAAATCTCCCCAAACAGCTAGCAAGATGAATGACCCTGCTAATCTGCCTTTAGTTAAGGGGTAAATGTTGGCCAAGACCACCTCTACAGTTGTCTGACTGAAGGTAAGTCTGAACAAAATTGCTCTGACCATGGGTTGATTAAGGAGGCAGGTCCCAAATCCACCCCAGTTGCAACAGGATTTTGCTGTAGGAAGAATGTTATTAAACTGAAAAGAGTGTAGAACAAAGTTGCAAGCATATTGCTAGTACTCAATGGTCTGAGTTGTGGGGAGAGGTTGGACAAGCTAGGATTTTTTTCTTTAGAGTGTATATGAGACTGAGGGAGGATCTTATGAAAGTGTGTAAGATCATGAGGGGCATGGATAGGGTGAATGCACTCAGTCTATTTCCCAGGGTTGGGGAATCGAGGACTAGAGAGCATCAGTTTAAGGTCAGAGGGGAAAGAATCAAAGGGAACCTGAGGGGCAACTATTTTACACAGAGGGTGGTTTGCAGCTGGAATGAGCTGTCAGAGCAAGTGGTTGAGGCGGGTACATTTAAAAGGCATATGGACAAATGCATGGATACGAAAGGATTAGAAGGATGTGGGCCAAATGGGTTTAGTGTGGATGGACATTCTGGCCAGCATGGACCAGTTTGGGCCAAAGGGCCTGTCTCTGTGCTGTAGGACTCTATGATTATGTCCCATGCTGTTGGGACCAGACTGACCTGTGACACCCACCCTCTCCCCTCCCCATCTCCAAGGAATTGTTATGTCAGCACATACCTTAACAGGCATGTTGTAGTATGGAGCAATACATAGTGAAGGCTGAGGCTCCTACTTCCTTCCCATCACATGGCTGACCAGCAAACCCTCCTGACTTTACTGTCTCTGGCTAAGGCACCTGTAAAGATTCACCTTCATATTTTCGAAAAAAAGGCAATGAGATATTTTACATCTCCTCAGCAATAAGAGAGATCCCTGGTTTAAAATCTAGCATTTCTAATAATGAAGCATTCTCAGCAGAACAAAGGAGTCGAATTAATTGCAATATCAGGACTCTGGCCAAACAGTATCTGAAGTTGCAAAGAAATCTTCAATTTGCTTTGTTTCTTTTTAGAGGCAAGTACTTCTCCAGTCAGAAGCATTAGTTTCTTTTTTTGACATATTTTAATACAAAATAAAAATCATTGTCAATGAGAAATGAGAGGACTTGGCACAGATACAGGATAATGAAACAAAAATATATTTCAACTGTCAGTAAGTGCAAATGAAGGCTTGTTCTCAAAAGGGCAGGTGGAAATTACCTGTCAAAATCACCTAAAAAATTGTACATGAAATATTCTCTTTCTAGTTAGTCCAGTGAAAAAAGAATTCATTCCTGCAACATTTTTCTTCTGGATTACTTCCCTCCCGAACTCGGTGGGTTGCAATTTCACCTCTACGTCAGGAGATTGTAGCATCAAATATGCTTTCAGGTATTTGAGAACAAAATCTAGGCTGATACACACAGTGTAATGCTGAGGGATTGCTGCACTGTCAGAGCTCCTGCTGTGCAGATGGAATACTGACGCAATGGCTCTATCTGCCCTCTTAGTGATAGGGTCATAGAGTCACACAGCATGGAAACAGACCCTTTGGTCCAAATAGTCCATGCTGAACCATAATCCCAAACTAAACTAGTCCCACCCATCTGCACTTGGCCCATATCCTTCCAAACATTTCCTATTCATCTACTTAACCAAATGTCTTTTAAATGTTGTAAATGATAACCACATTCATCACTTCCTCTGGAAGTTCATTCCACACACAAATGTAAAAAAGTTGTCCATTATGTCCTTTTTAAATCTTTCTCCTCTCACCTTAAAAATATGTCCCCTAGTCTTGAAATCACCCACCGTAAGGAAATGACACCTATCCATACCCCTCATGATTTTAAAAACCTTTATAAGGTCACCCCTCAATGTCCTCTTTCCCAGTGGAAAATGTCCCAAGGCTATCCAGCCTCTCATTATAACTCAAAGCTTCCATCCTGATAAATCTTTTCCGAACCCTCTCTAACTTAATAATATCCTTCCTATAGCAGGGCCACACAGTACTCCAGAAGAGGCCTCACCAATATCCTGCACAAACCTCAACATTACCTTTAAAGATTCAATATTATTATTTCACAGTAAAGCATGGGAGTTCTTTGCGCTGCTCTGAGCAGTATTTAGACCTCAAACAACATCAATATGATGAGCAGCTCATTATCACAGCGCTGGTTCAAGGAGTTTGCCATTTGAAAACTAGCTGCTGTGCTTCCAACAATGTATCAATACTTAGATGGTAAGATTGGGCTTGGTTAGCTCAGTTATTTGGATGGCTGGTTTATAATGCAAAGGTACACCAACATTTCAGGTTGAATCCTCACAGTAGCTGACACTACAATGAAAGACCTGCTAACATCACCCGAAACATGGTGACCGTCGCTAACCCTCTCCACCTTTCTACTGCAGGGTGTCCATAGTTGGGGTCAGCACCCCATGAGAGCTCACATGCTCGAAACTAACATTGACTATTGTAGAGCTGTGAGTTATAGTATCTGAGCCCCCTGATCTAGCTAAGGGACCCCTAATCCTTCAGATACTCCCTCTCTCATGGTTCTCACTGAGAAGGGGAAGCAATGGCCTAATGGTATAATCACTGCACTGTTAATCCAGAGACCCAGATAATGTTCTCTTGGCCCAGGTTCAAATCCCACCATGATGAATTTGAATTCAGTAAAAATCTGGAATCAGGAGTCTAATGATCACCATGAATCCCTGGTAGATTGTCGGAAAAACCCATCTGGGTCACTAATGTCCTTTCGGAAAGGAAACTGCCATCCTTACCTGGTCTGGCCAACATGTGACTCCAGACCCACAGCAATGTGGTTGGCTCTTAACAGCCTTCTGGGCAATTAGGGATGGGCAATAAATGCTGGACCAGCTAGCAATACCCACATCCTGTGAATGAATAAAAAAGAAATTGTGATAATTGGAGGCCACAGTGGGGAAAACAATGTAGCAGCACTGCTCTCCCCATCTTTGAAAACATTCTTTCTCAGCCACGTGGCCATTCCTAGTAACTTCACAATGTGGATCAGTCCTTGATCATACTCCTTTGAAGTGCCTTAATATTTACTACGTTTAAAGGTGCTATCTAAATTCAGACATCTATGCAGGTGCCTCAAACTGAAATGCGTCACAAATAGGCAAAAGTGAGGATTGCAGATGCTGGAGATCAGAGTCTAGATTAGAGTGGTGCTGGAAAAGCACATCAGGTCAGGCAGCATCCAAAGAGCAGGAAAATTGGTGCTTCGGGCAAAAGCCCGTCATCAGGAATTCCTGATGAAGGGCTTTTGCCCGAAACGTTGATTTTCCTGCTCCTCAGATACTGCCTGACCTGCTGTGCTTTTCTGGCACCACTCTAATCTACGTCACAAATAGTCAACCATTACCAATTCCCTGGATTATTACTGCCAGTCAGTCAGGACATCACTCCCTCCATGTCAGTATAATGTTGCTGCATCAATTGCCACTTTTTCTTTGAGGATGCACCCCATTACCTTGATATCCTATTTGACAAATTAGCTGGTTGCTCTCGACCGCTCTCTACCTTCACTAGTCAACTTACACATTGAGATTCCTTACAGTCCCATGAGATTAGCTTTGTCAGTAATTTTGTAAATAGCCAATTGTTTACTGTGAGAGCCTGTTGCCGAAGTTGTATCAAAGCTATCCTACAGGGTAGAACATCTCTCACTGTTTATCACACTAACACTCATGGATGGCCTCAAGATCACCATTCTTGTTCCACCTTCAAAACTGGCAGTATTAGGTGTGATTCCACAAATTGACAACAATTACTGGATAATCATGACTGTGCAAAGAATTGTACAGCCAACCAATTTCAGATCAACAACTGAGTTTGTAATGTGGTGCACTTGCTTGTACTGGAAGTTACAGATGTTAATACACAGGCTTCTGTTCTTTATAGACAGAAAGAACATGTGCATGCTCAGCATCTCTTTCAGCTGGACAAGATAGGTGACAGCTACTCACTAGTTCTTTCTCAGAGCAGTGCCTTAACCAATCAAAGTCAACCTGTCTGGTTAAAATATAAAAGTTAACTGTCAATCATCATTAGCTGGTGCATTCCCCATGACAATGCCTCTACCAATCTACATTTGCCAAACATTCAGCCATGCTCCTTTCATCTGGTATAAGTATTGGTATTCCCCTCAAGTTGGTATTTTTACTAAATGTCCTGATCAGAACAATAACAGGATTCGAATTCCACGTTTTTTGGCACAAAAAAGAGGGCATGAAAAATCGTTGGCGGATAGGATCAAGGATAACCCCAAGGCATTTTATGCGTATGTGAGAAACCAGAGAATGACGAGAACGAGGGTAGGTCCGATCAAGGACAGTAGTGGGAGACTGTGTATTGAGTCGGAAGAGATAGGAGAGGTCTTGAACAAGTACTTCTCTTCAGTATTTACGAACGAGAGGGACCGTATTGTAGAAGAGGAGAGTGTGAAATGGACTGGTAAGCTAGAAGAGATACCTGTTAGAAAGGAAGATGTGTTGGACATTTTGAACAACTTGAGGATAGACAAGTCCCCCGGGCCTGACGGGATATATCCTAGGATTATGTGGGAAGCAAGAGAGGAAATTGCAGTACCGTTGGCAATGATCTTCTCGTCTTCACTGGCAAAGGGGGTGGTACCAGGGGACTGGAGAGTAGCGAATGTTGTGCCCCTGTTCAAAAAAGGGAATAGGGATAACCCCGGGAATTACAGGCCTGTTAGTCTTACTTCTGTGGTAGGCAAAGTAATGGAAAGGGTACTGAGGGATAGGATTTATGAGTATCTGGAAAGACACTGCTTGATTAGGGACAGCCAGCACGGATTTGTGAAGGGTAGGTCTTGCCTTACAAGTCTTATTGAATTCTTCGAGGAGGTGACCAAGCATGTGGATGAGGGAAGAGCAGTGGATGTAGTGTACATGGATTTTAGTAAGGCATTTGATAAGGTTCCCCATGGTAGGCTTATGCGGAAAGTCAGGAGGCATGGGATAGAGGGAAATTTGGCCAATTGGATAGAAAACTGGCTAACCGGTCGAAGGCAGAGAGTGGTGATAGATGGTAAATACTCAGCCTGGAGCCCAGTTACAAGTGGAGTTCCGCAGGGATCAGTTCTGGGTCCTCTGCTGTTTGTAATTTTTATTAATGACTTAGATGAGGGAGTCGAAGGGTGGGTCAGTAAATTTGCAGATGATACGAAGATAGGTGGAGTTGTGGACAGTGAGGAGGGCTGTTGTCGGCTGCAGAGGGACTTAGATATGATGCAGAGCTGGGCTGAGGAGTGGCAGATGGAGTTCAACCCTGCCAAGTGTGAGGTTGTCCATTTTGGAAGAACAAATAAGAATGCGGAATACAGGGTTAATGGTAGGGTTCTTAGTCAGGTGGAGGAACAGAGGGATCTTGGGGTCTATGTACATAGATCTTTGAAGGTTGCCACTCAGGTGGATAGAGTTTGTAAGAAGGCCTATGGAGTATTATCGTTCATTAGCAGAGGGATTGAATTCAAGAGTCGTGAAGTGATGTTGCAGCTGTACAGGACTTTGGTTAGGCCACAGTTGGAGTACTGTGTGCAGTTCTGGTCGCCTCACTATAGGAAAGATGTGGAAGCTTTGGAGAGGGTGCAAAGAAGATTTACCAGGATGTTGCCTGGAATGGAGAGGAAGTCGTACGAGGATAGGTTGAGAGTTCTCGGCCTTTTCTCGTTGGAACGGCGAAGGATGAGGGGTGACTTGATAGAGGTTTATAAGATGATCAGAGGAATAGATAGAGTAGACAGTCAGAAACTTTTTCCCCAGGTACAACAGAGTGTTACAAGGGGACATAAATTTAAGGTGAAGGGTGGAAGGTATAGGGGAGATGTCAGGGGTGGGTTCTTTACCCAGAGAGTGGTGGGGGCATGGAATGCGCTGCCCGTGGGAGTGGTGGAGTCGGAATCATTGGCGACCTTTAAGCGGCATTTGGATAGGTACATGGATGGGTACTTAATCTAGGTTAGAAGTTCGGCACAACATCGTGGGCCGAAGGGCCTGTTCTGTGCTGTATTGTTCTATGTTCTATGTTCTAAATCTCATACCAGCTGTCCAGCCAACTGAGCAAACCCTCCCTTCCCCTCTGCCAAGGGGTCTGAGCTGCTTTGGCACTCCTACCTGCAAGTTAAAACCTTGAGCTAAGTTTTGACAAAATAGCTCTTTATTTTCAGCAATATTCTTTTTTTTATCTTTCTTCATAGCATTCAGATGAGACTTGGAAAGTTGAAGCTACTAGGACAGGAGGGCTTGTGGTGAAGTGGGTTGTCATCTTGCCTTTGAGCCAGAGTTCAAGACCCAGTCCAGGACTTGAGGGCCATGGAAGGTACACTTATTACATGCCTAAAGTGTTTGATTATCAATTTGCAAATCCTTCCAGCTACACCAATGGAAGGTAATAAGAGCAGGAGGGATTACTCATCAGCCATGTGATGGAAGGAAATTGGACCCTCCATCATCACTATCCATAGCTCAAGGCTACAAATTGTAGGTAAAAGTGCTGCCAGAGCAGCCGGGACCCTTTGAAATATTTTTTATTTCAAAAATATACTTTATTCATAAAGAAAATCTTTGCATATATATATACATTCACAAATGTAGTTTGGTAGTTCAGCAATCTATCAAGGAAGCAAACAAACATTGGAGTTTGACTCTATTCAAAGACCAAAGACCTCTCTTAACATACAATATCATATTTATGTATATTTGAGGCACTAGGGGGGTCTAATAACTGAACAGACCTCTATTTACCTTTAGCAGAAAAACCTTTTCAAGTCCCTTAGAAAAGGGGAGGACATGTTTTGCTCAGTTGGTTGGACTTCTGGTCTGGGTCAGTTTTATACCAACAGCATGGAGATGAATCCCTGTTCTGGTTGGGATGGATTCAGGACAAGTGAGATCATGACACTGCAGGTGGGACATGTCTTTGGGCAGAGGACTGAAGAATAAGAAGAACATAGCCAGAACAGAAGAGTCAATTAGTTAGGGTGTCTGAAATCCTGAAGGACAATGTCGATACAAGCAGATTGTTTTCCAATGGTTGAGCAGTTCAGATTCAGGGACGATTAACTATGAAATTAATTTGAGGATGTGTTTAGGACAGAGAGCCAGAGGATTCTTCTTACAGTGTTACAAGGATGTAGAATGTCACTGGAGCCAATGATTGACACAGAGACTGTACAAATGTTTATGATACAATTAAGATTAGCTGTCACTCTTCACATCAAGATGGGATGGTTCTGCTGAAGGCTGACACGGGTGTTTCATTTTAAAGTGAGTTGCAAATGGGGTTGAATAGTTGAGAATCATGAACAGTTTCGCTTGTAAGGGGAACAGATAAGATAGACAGAAAAAAAATACTTTCACATGCTGGGTAGACTGGGCTTAGAGGATATAGAATTTAACTTTTAAGGACTTTTCAGTGTTAAGAAACTCACAAACAGTGGTAGAAGTTTGAAATCTTCTACCACAAACATCAGTTGGTGCTAGATTAATCACTAACTTTATATCTGAGGTAGATAGGTTTTTGTAAGCCAAAGCTTTGGAGGGATATGGGACAAAGAAAAATTGTATGGAGTTAGAACACGGATCAGCCACAATCTTGTTGAATTGTGGGACAGAATTGAAAGGTTAAGTTCCAGTTCCAATGTTCCACTTTTCACTTTCTTATGGGAGTTATTTTCACTTTCACCACTTAGCATTAAAATTCAGGCAGAGCTTTTTGAATCTGAGTTTCATCTGACTTACATTAATCCTCATGTCTAACTACATTGTAAATAGCAGTGTAAATAATGGAGCAGCTATTTTTCTGTCTGGGATAGCATTAGTTTAGTGGTAAGGAACTAATCCAGAGGGACAGATTAATACTCAGGAGACATGAATTTGAATTCTAATTAATTAATAAATCTGGCATATGATGCCACAGTTCTCAACTCCAAAATCTGGCTGTCCAAAAGCCAATATTTTTCTCTCGATATCTGGTGCCTCTCCCAGAAAGAAGTGTGTAAGGGAATGAGGACACCATTCTCCGTAGCCAATGGTCAGAATCTGCGATCTGTCACAGAACTTTAAAATCTGCTTTATCTACCTTCTCTTATCCTGCAAACACAAAGTTACTTGATCCAAGTGCAAAACCTGGGAAGATCAAAAACTGGAAGACCATGTGCCATGTGAAATTTTTCTTACATTACAGCACAATCTACCCTCCACCTTACCCGTGACTGAAGCTACAATTTTATTAACTAAAATATTAAACCCTATTTAAAATCATTAAAATCCACCCCAGGTTTTGGGTGTCAGACTGCTGGTCTCATTAATGATGATCAAGCAAAGAACAGATTGTTGTAAAAATACAACCCACTCAGTAACAGCCTGTGGGAGAGGAAATCTGATGTCATCACCCAGTCCAGTCCAAACATATCTCCAGATCGACAGCAATCTCATTGACTCCTAACTGTCCTCTGAAATAGTGTAGGAAGCTACTCAGGTGGATTAAACCATTACAGGAGAAACGCACTGTGCTTCTACCTACACCACATGAAGGGCGGTGATTCGACAAAGCAATTATAGAGTCAGAGACTCATAGCGATGTAGAGCACAGAAGCAGATCCATCAGTCTGACTCATCCATGCTGACCAGATATCCTAAATTAATCTGGTCCCATTGGCAAGCATTTGGTCCATATCCCTCTAAATCCTTCCTATTCATGTACCCATCTAGGTGCATCTTAAATGATGTATTTGTACCAGCCTCCAAATCTTCTCTGGTATCTTATTCCATGCATGCACCACCGTCTGCATGAAAGAGATGCCAACATTATCACTTGCTCCTTGATGACTACAAATACCACCCAACCACAATGTGTTAACTGCTCTATGTGGTAGAGTCCAAAGTTCCCGGCTTATACAGAGAATCTGGACCATTTGAGAGTGGCCCAGGGCAGAGATGGCCATTTGTTCCATAAGTGGAACATGAGGAATAGTTCAAGTTGTGACATCTGCATTAGACAAGCGCCTATTTGTTGAGCTCCTGCCCATTGGGATCTGGCCCTGATGGTATTACAACCACTCAGAATGTGTCAACCAAAACCGTCGAATGAATCATTAACTTTTACTTTGAACCAAACTGCTTCTCCAGCCTTACAAATAAAAGTCATTGAAAAGCCTCTGAAACCATGGGGAAAATAGTTGGCTTTTCTTACCTCTGAATTCTCAACTTCTAGCTCTGAAGATGATGCATAGATTTGAACTGAATATAACAACAACATTTGCAGAGAGAGAAATTTCAAAGTGCTTCGCAGGAATATTATTGAGGAAACTTTGACTCCTTGTCCCAAAAAGAGACATTAGATTAGATTAGATTACAGTGTGGAAACAGGCCCTTCAGCCCAACAAGTCCACACCGACCCGCCGAAGCGTAACCCACCCATACCCGTACATTTACCCCTTACCTAACACTACGGGGAGAAAGTGAGGTCTGCAGATGCTGGAGATCAGAGCTGAAAATGTGTTGCTGGAACAGCGCCGCAGGTCAGGCAGCATCCAGGGAACAGGAGAATCGATGTTTCGGGCATAAGCCCTAACACTACGGACAATTTAGCATAGCCAATTCACCTAACCTGCACATCTTTGGACTGTGGGAGGAAACCGGAGCACCCGGAGGAAACCCACGCAGACACGGGGAGAACGTGCAAACTCCACACAGTCAGTCGCCTGAGGTGGGAATTGAACCCGGGTCTCTGACGCTGTGAGGCAGCAGTGCTAACCACTGTGCCACCGTGCCGCCCACTAGACATTAAGGTAACATCAAAAAGCTTGATCAAAGAGGGTAAGATTTAAGGAGTAAAAGGACTGAGTAATAGATCATGTGTCCCACAGGACTTAGGCAGCAGAAGGCACAGATACCAAAGAGGAAGTGATTTTATTTTGTATTCATTCAAAGCATCAGGACATCTCTGGCAAGGCCAGCATTTATTTGCCTTTGAACTGAGTGACCTGCTATGTCATTTCAGAAGGCAGATAAGCCTAGAGTTCCAGAAACACCAGACCCGATACAAATGGCAGGTTTCCTTTCTTAAGTGAACTAAAAGAGTTTTGCAATCATGTTTACATTGGTTTACTGAACAGGTCAGAGGCTAGGATTCCTGTAGCAATCCTGAACCTAATCTCCTGACTCCTCATTCACCATCTACAAGGCATGAGTCAGGACAGTGGTAGAGTATTGATCACTTGCCTGGATAGATGCAGCTCCAATAAGACTCAAGAAGCTCAACATTATCCAGGACACAGAAGCTCAGTTTGATTGGTACCACATCCATTAACATCCACTCCCTCTGCCGCCGACACTCAGTAGCAGCCGTGTGTACTATCTACAAGATGCACTGCAGCAATTCACCAAAGATCCTTAGACAGCATCTTCCAAACCCAGGACCACTTCTATCTAGAAGGACACAGACAGCAGATACATGGGAACACCATCATCTGTAGTTCCCCTCCAAGCCACTCCTCATCCTGATTTGGAAATATATCGCCGTTCCTTCACTGTCACTGGATCAAAATCCTGGAATGCCCTCCCTAATGGTATTGTGGATCTATCACACCCCAAGGTTAGCAATAATTCAAGATGGCAGCTCACCACTACCCTCTCTGGAACAATTAGGGATGGACAAAAAATGGTCTTCTGACCAGAGATGCCCATATTCCATGAATATGTTATTTCAAATGAAAACAATAGGACCATAGAAACATAAAAAATTGGAACACAGAAAAGACCATTCAGGTTGTCATGTGTGTGCTGGTTGAGTAAACTAGCTACCCATTCCAGTCGCTGATCTGAAGCCTTGTAGGTTACAGAACTTTAGCTGCAAATCCAGGTTCCTTTAAGTGAGATGAGGGATTCTGCCATAACCAGCAATCTGGGCAGTGAATTCCAGTCTCCATCTGGGTGGAAGAAGTTTTGCCCAAGTCCCCTCTCGTCCTTCTATTAATTACCTTAAATATATGCCCCAAATAATTGTCTTGGGAACTCCTTACCACTGAGAGTTTTGGGGCAGAGTTTTTGCATATATTTAAGACTGAGAGAGGTAGATTCTTGATCAGTAGGAGAATCAAGAGTTACAGGGAAAACGCAGGAAAGTGGATGTAAGGACTGTCAGATCAGCCATGAATCTACTGAATGGCAGTGCAGGCTCGAGGGCTGAATGGCCTACTCCTGCTCCTATTTCTTATGGTCTTATAGTCTAATTGATCTCCCTTTGAGGTCAGACAGAACCTTATTAGCAGGGGATTAAGATTAAGAGCCGTAAGGTTTTGCTGCAGCTCTGGTTAGACCACACTTGGAATTTTGTGTTCAGTTCTGGTCACCTCATTATAGGTAAGATGTAGAAGCTTTGGAGAGGGTGCAGAGGAGATTTGCCAGGATGCTGCCTGGATTAGACGACCTGTCTAATAAAGAAAGCTTGAGGAAGCTAGGCTTTTCTCATTGGAGCAAAGAAGGATTAGAGGTGACTTAATAAAGGTGTACAAGATGTTGAGAGACATAGATAGATTGGATAGCCAAAGACATTTTCCCAGGGTGGAAAAGTCTATCTCAAGGGGTCATAACCTTAAGGTAATTGGAGGGAGGTTTAGGGGAGATGTCAAAGGTAGGTTCTTTACACAGAGAGTGAAGAGTGTGTGAATGTACTGCCAGCAGTGGTAGTACAGTCAGATAGATTAGGGACATTTAAGAGACTCTTGGATAGGCACATGGAAGATAGTACAATGAAGGGTATGTAGGGTAGTCTGATCTTAGAGTAGGATAAAAGGTCAGCACAGCATTGAGGGCCGAAGGGGCTGTACTGTGCTGCACTGTTCTACATTCTATGTTCTTATTGACCACTCTATCTAAATCCCTCATTATTTTGTCAATAGAATTACCCCTCAGCCTCCTGTATTCCAAGGAACAGGACCCTAGCTTATCCAATCTTTCCTCCTAGCTGCAATTTTCAAGTCCTGGTAACACTCTTGTAAATTTCCTCCATAACTTCTTCAGGGCAATTATGTGTTTTCTGTAATGATGTGACCAGAGCTGTACCCAAAACTCTAGCTCTGGCCTAAACAGTGTCTTGTATAGTTCCAGCATTTCAATGCTGCTATTATTTTCAATGCCTTGTTCAATTAAGGAAAGTATCCCTTGTGCCTTCTCTACAATCTTATCTACTTATCCTCCCTATCTTCAGGGACCTAAGGAGTTGGACTCCAAGATCTCTGACTGCCTCGACTTCTCTTCCCAGAAGGTATTCATTCCCCTTTGCTTTGTTTGCACTTCCCCAAACGCATCAACTCACAATGCTCTGGATCGAATTCTATTTGCCACATTCCCACCCACTCAACCAAACCTTTGCTATCGTCCTACAGATATTCACTACCAATTGGCTGCCAGCTTTCTTTTGTCATTTTTAAATCTCTGAAACAAACCTCCCACATTTACGTCTATGCTATTATCATTAATTTTCACTATAAAAAGCAAAGGAGTCAACACTGAGATCATAGAAGAATACAGCGCAGTACAGGCCCTTCGGCCCTCGATGTTGCGCCGATCCAAGCCCACTTAACCTACACTAGCCCACTATCCTCCATATGCCTATCCAATGCCCGCTTAAATGCCCATAATGAGGGAGAGTCCACCACTGTTACTGGCAGGGCATTCCATGAACTCACGACTCGCTGAGTAAAGAACCTACCCCTAACATCTGTCCTATACCTACCCCCCCTTAATTTAAAGCTATGCCCCCTTGTAATAGTTGACTCCATATGTGGAAAAAGATTCTCACTGTCAACCCTATCTAAACCCCTAATCATCTTGTACACCTCTATCAAGTCACCCCTAAACCTTCTTTTCTCCAATGAAAACAACCCCAAGTGCCTCAGCCTTTCCTCATACGATCTTCCTACCATACCAGGCAACATCCTGGTAAACCTCCTCTGCACCCGTTCCAGTGCCTCCACATTCTTCCTATAGTATGGCGACCAAAACTGCACACAATACTCCAGATGTGGCTGCACCAGAGTCTTATACAACTGCAACATGACCTCAGGACTCCGGAACTCAATTCCTCTACCAATAAAAGCCAGTACGCCATATGCCTTCTTCACCGCACTATTTACCTGGGTGGCAACTTTCAAAGATCTGTGTACATGGACATCAAGATCCCTCTGCTCATCCACACTACCAAGTATCCGACCATTAGCCCAGTACCCCATCTTTTTGTTACTCTTACCAAAGTGAATCACCTCACACTTAGCTACATTGAACTCCATTTGCCACCTTTCTGCCCAGTTCTGCAGCTTATCTATATCCCGCTGTAACCTGCCACATCCTTCCTCACTGTCTACAACTCCTCCGACTTTCGTATCATCCGCAAACTTGCTCACCCAACCTTCTAACCCCTCTTCCAGGTCATTTATAAAAATGACAAACAGCAATGGTCCCAAAACAGATCCTTGCGGAACACCGCTAGTGACGGCACTCCAAGATGAACCTTTGCCATCAACTACTACCCTCTGTCTTCTTCCAGCCAGCCAACTCCTAATCCAAACCTCCAACTCACCCTCAATGCCATACCTCCTTATTTTTTGCAGTAGTCTACCATGGGGAACCTTATCAAACGCCTTACTAAAATCCATATACACCACATCTACCGCTTTCCCCTCGTCCACCTCCTTAGACACCTTCTCAACGAATTCAATAAGGTTTGTGAGGCACGACCTGCCCTTCACAAAACCATGCTGACTATCCTTGATCACATTATTCCTATCCAGATGTTCATAAATCCTATTCCTTACAATTCTCTCTAAGATTTTGCCCACAACAGAAGTGAGACTCACCGGCCTATAGTTACTAGGGTTATCCCTACTCCCCTTCTTGAACAAGGGAACCACATTTGCTAGCCTCCAATCTTCTGACACTACTGAAAACTGCTTTCATTCAAAAAAAAAGCTATCACCTATTTACCTTTGTTTTCTGTCTCTGAGCCAATTTTGGATTCAACCTGTTACATTCCCCTGCATCCAATATGCTTTAATTATACTTGACTGTCTGCCATGTGGTATCCTGTCAAACACTGTATTAACATCCAGGTAATCAACATCCACTGCAGTATCCTCATTAATCATCCTTGTTACCTCTTCAAAACAATTACATGTAGTAAGAAATGACTTTCCTTTAACAAAATAACTCTGGCTATCTCAGATTAATCTGTGCCTTTCTCAGTAACAGTTCATCCTACCACTCAGTATTGACTCCAGTGATTTGTCCACTGTCAAGGTCACATGGGGACAATAATTATTTGATTGGCTTATAATTACTTGATCAATCTCTTGCACCCTTTTTGAAAAATGATCCAATGTTTGCAGATCCCTCATTCTCGTACCTTGCATTTACCTAGTGAGGTTTGAAAAATGATCATTGGAATATATTTCTTCCCTGGGCTTCTCAAAAGCCTAGGATATGATTCATCTGGCCTGAGAGACTAATCCATCTATTTTCTTTTGGGGGCGTGGTGCAGTCCCTCCAATATTCCTCTTCTCATTCTGCTTATTTTATCTAATATTTCATGTTCCTCTCAGAATGTCTATACTATCCCTCTCCTCTGCGAAGACTGATGCTAAATACTGATTATGAACCTTGTCCACATCTTCTGTACCCACACAAAAGTTACACCTCTGAGGTCAACCCCTTTCTACAGCTATTCTCTTGCCTTTAATGTCTTGACTCAATTCAATTCAATTCAAATAGTCACCCATTGCTACTTCACCCACTTGCCCACTATCATTTCCTAAAAATTAAATCTGAAATTGAACCCTCTCTCATTGGGCTTGCTACATGATAGCTAAAAATGTTCTCTTGAAAGCAGTTCAAAGATCTTGTGTCCTTGCTACCTTTCACACAGTTTGTATGTTAGTTGATATTTGGGTGATTGAAGTCCCAAAACTATCATCATTGTTTTGCAGTCAGAAATTTGCCAACCTTTTCTTCAAACTCTTACTCAATATTTGGATTTACCAATGTGGCCTCAGTGAGCTGGATATCCATTGTGGTCTCAATAAACTATACCCAGCATGAGAGTCTCAATGAATTGTACCCAATGTGAGAGTCTCCTTGAACTGTAGTCTAATTAGAGTCTCAATGAACTACATCCAGTGAGAATCTCCAAATACTCCAGCTGCTCAGAAACCTGAAGTTGAATCTTGTGCAGCCCCTTATACTTTCAGTCGATGTGTTTCATTTGGGAGAGGTGGTGTTTCTATGACTTCATTCATACATCAGGCTGTATAAGCTACTTGGCCAAGCTGACCTGTCATCCTGTAACTTTAAAAGCTATTTATTTGAATTAGAATAGCAGAAAAAAAAAGCTACCAGTATTCACCAATTGATTTCTTCCCTGCGTCAATTTAAGATGTAGTCACAGGAGGCAGTTTCAAGTGCAGACACGCTCTCATGGTATTTTCAGTCTTTCAGGCCATTTCAGATATATATTCCAGATTGATTATAAAAACAGAAAAATTCAGCAGGTCTGTCAGCACCTATGGGCAGAGCTAATGTTTTCAGTACAATGTTTCTGGCTTGCAATTAATTTAAGATTGGAACATCATGGGTTTTATGTTGTTGGAAAGGGAGTAAGGGGCAAGTGGAGCTCGAAGGGCAAGTCAGGGAAAGATTAAAGGAGACTGTAGATTTGAGATGTCCAAATCCAAAAACGCATCGGCAATGTTTGTATGATGATGCTGTAGCTTTAAGAGGTGTGTTTTTATTTGAAAGGGAGATTGGGGGAAGAAGTGCCAAGCAGGCTATGAGAAGATAAACAACTTGTGAAGCCTTGGGTTTTTTTTTAAAAGCTGGAACAATAGAAGCAGCCTGAATAGGTGTGGTCAAGCTCCCACTCACACAACAGGGACTTTTAGTTTTCAGCAGCAGTTGCTGTTGGGGTCTTGAAGAAGAGGAACTATTTTCCCCCTCTCTCAATTAGTCAAAAATTGAAGGTTCTCTTCCTGTGCTACTAGATTGTACATGAGACAAATTTATTTTCTGAATGCCAAGAATGTATTTATGGGATGTTATTACATTGGAAGAGTTAATTAGTAATAGTTACTGGATCTATTATTCTGTTAAATTTTCCAATAGAGTTAAGTTATTCCAAATTCTTTCTTTTGTTGTATTTTAACGATAGCATTTGAATAAATTGTGTTTGCTAAAAGTTGATTAGTTTGATCAATGTAATTGCATCTGGAACACAGCAGCTAATATTTACCTTTAATATAAGAAAAACTTAGGGTCTAGGCTACCTTCTTAATATATTTTGAGGGGGCCTGGTTTGGTTCATAACAGTTGCAAAGAAGACTGTTTTTTTCCAGAGAAGTTGGGTTTTGGAATGCACGACCTGGAAGTGTGGTTGAGACAGATTCAATTGAGGCAATCATGGCAACATTAATTAATTATTTCAACAGAAATAAAATCCAGGGTTATGGGTAAAAAGCAGAAGATTGGCACAATGCCAAAAAGCTTACGGAAATAATTGGCCGTACTGCATCCTTCTCCATGTAACAGTTCTGTGATTCTGAAAGTAATTGAGTCACAGGTCCTTTCTTCTTGTCACTTTTTTCTTCATTTAACATTTTATTTTTGATTCAATGCTGGCAAAAAGCCAATTCTGAAATAGGTGCAAAAATGGTGCTGTATACTTTAATATAACTGGGTAGCAGTAGGCATCCTGCTACTCAGTTTAACACCAACATTCCAAATATATCTATATTAAAAACCTCACATTTACACAAACTTTGGTTATAAATTCCTCTGTCAACATTTATAATGGAAACTGCCAAAGTAAACTTGTTAAGCTATAATTGCAACCTTCAGGTTTTTTGCACAGCAGACAAACCTCCCTATGCTTCATTAAACTTGACTTCCCAAGTTTCTGTGCATATTGCTAATTAACCATAAATAATTGAATTAAATAAAAATACTGAATAAAGGAGGGACAGAATCTATGAAATACAGTCTTCACATCACAGAAACAGACCATTCAGCCCCTGGTCTGCACTGTACTATGACCCTCCTCCTATCCTTTGAAACACTATTAGTATAAGAACATAGGAACTAGAAACAGAAGTAGGCCATTCGGCCCCTCAAGACTTTTCTGCCATTTATTAAGATCATGACTGAAAACAAAAATGATCAGGCAGAATCCATAGAGAGAAACATTTTGAGTCTAGGTGACTCTTCATCAGATTTGGCATGAAGTGTGGAGGGAGCAGCATTTATGCAACAGTAGAATGGGGTGGGAAGGGTGGTGTACTGGTGGACAAACGATTGCTAGTCCAGTCATGACTGATCTCATCTCTGCCTTGACTTCACTTTTCCTGCCTGCTCTTTATAACCTTTTACCCATTTAGTGATTCAAAATCTATCTCCTCTTTGAATTTAATCAGTGTCTCACTACCCACCGCACTCTGGGGTAGCAAATTCTATAGATTCACAACTCTTTGAGAAAAGTAATCTCTTCTCATCTCTGTTTTTAATCTGCCACCCCCTTCTCCTAAAACTTTGACCACTTGTTTCAGATTCCTCCACAGGGCAATGCTCCCTCCATCTACTTTGTCAGTCCCCTTCAGCATCTTATATACTTCAATTAGATCTCCTCACATTCTTCTAAACTCCATACAGTAGAAGCCTAAACCTCTCAATCACTCCTTATTAGACAAGTCTGTCACCTTTGAACAGTGAACCTTGGCTGAACTGCCTCCAGTGCAATTATACTCTTCCTCAAGGAAGGGGATCCAAATTCTATGCAGTCTTCCAGATGTGATGTCACCAGTACCTTGTACGATTACAGCAATACTTCCCTACTTTCATACACAATTCTGTCAACAAGAAATGTCAAATCAGTATCCATAATTTATCTAATTTATCCTTAGATGGATCTATATTATTCAATTCAGCCACTTGATGAGGAATTAAACTCCACATTCTAACCATTCTGGAATTCCCTTTCATCAGTCACCATCCTATAACTCCTAACTCTGAGTTTTCCCAAAGTGGAAACATCTTCTCTACATTTACCAGATTGAACCCTTTCATAATCTTGAAACCTTTCATCAGGCAGGCCCTCACCTTTCCCTATTCGAACAGGAAACCTGAGATGCCAGTTAAAATGCATCTGCACGGCCTTGTTAAATGCCTTCACTCCCACGGATCCATCTCAACCTTCATTTCCATTCAATCCTAACACTGATTGCCACAGAAAATAGTTTTGTGTTAGTTTAACTTTCTTCAGACTACATTTGCTGCTCTAACCTCAGTCTGTTTCTCCAATATAAGCATGTTTTCATTTTCACATTTACAAAATGTTGTACAGCAGGAGGTACAGCATTCAGTTTGCACGGTTAGCTCCACAAATAGAAATATGACCATCCCAAACTGTCCCCATCCCACACACTGTCCCAATCTCACACTATCCCCATCCCACACTGCCCCAATCCCACACTATCCCCATCCCACACACTGTCCCCATCCACATTGTCCCCATCCCACACTGTCCCAATCCCACACTATCCCCATCCCACACACTGTCCCCATCCCACACTGTCCCCATCCCACACTGTCCCCATACACTGTCACCATCCCACACACTGTCCCCATCACACACGGTCCTGGTCACAAACTGTCCCCATCACACACGGTCCCTGTCCCACACTGTCCCTATCACACATGGTCCCTGTCCCACACTGTCCCCATTCCACACACTGTCCCGATCCCACACCGTCCCCATCCCAACACTGTCTCCATCCCACACTGTCCCCATCTTAAAGCTGTCCCCATCCCACACTGTCCCCATACACTGTCACCATCCCACACACTGTCCCCATCACACACGGTCCTGGTCACACACTGTCCCCATCACACACGGTCCTGGTCCCACACTGTCCCCATCACACACGGTCCCTGTCCCACACTGTCCCTATCACACACGGTCCCTGTCCCACACTGTCCCCATTCCACACACTGACCCGATCCCACACTGTCCCCATCCCAACACTGTTCCCATCCCAACACTGTCTCCATCCCACACTGTCCCCATCTTAAAACTGTCCCCATCCCACACTGTCCCCATCCCACACTGTCTCCATGCCACACTGCCCCCATCCCACACTGTCCCAATCCTAACACTGTTCCCATCCCACACTGTCCCCATCCCACACTGTCCACATCACACACTGTCCCCATCCCACACTGTCCCCATCCCACACTGACCCCATTCCACACAGTCTCCATCCCACACTGACCCCATCCCAGACTGACCCCATCCCACACTGTCCCCATCCCACACTGACCCCCATCCCACACTGTCCCCATTCCACACTGTCTCCATCCCACACTGACCCCATCCCACACTAACCCCATCCCACACTGTCCCCATCCCAACACTGTCCCCATCCCACACTGTCCCCATCACACACTGTCCCCATTCCACACTGTCCCCATCCCACACTGACCCCATTCCACACAGTCTCCATCCTACACTGTCCCCATTCCACACTGTCCCCATCCCAACACTTTCCCCATCCCACACTGTCTCCATCCCACACTGACCCCATCCCAGACTGACCCCATCCCACACTGTCCCCATCCCACACTGACCCCCATCCCACACTGTCCCCATTCCACACTGTCTCCATCCCACACTGTCCCCATCCCACACTGACCCCATCCCACATTGTCCCCATCCCAAACTGTCCCTATCCCACACTGTCTCGATCCCAAACTGTCTCCATCACACACTGACCCCATCCCATACAGACCCGATCCCACACTGTCCCCACACTGTCCCCATCCCAACACTGACCCCATCCCAACACTGTCCCTATCCCACACTGTCTCCATCCCACACTGTCCCCATCCTAAAACTATCCCCATCCCACACTGTCCCCATCCCACACTGTCTCCATGCCACACTGACCGCATTCCACACTGTCCCCATCCCACACTGTCCCAATCCCAACACTGTCCCCATCCCACACTGTACCCATCGCAGCAATGTCCCTATCCCACACTGTCCCCATCCCACCACTGTCCCCATCCCACACACTGTCCCCATCCCACACTGTCTCCATCCCACACTGTCCCCATCCCACCACTGTCCCCATCCCACCCACTGTCCCCATCCCACACTGACCCCATCCCATACTGTCCACATCCCACACAGTCGCAATCCCACACTGTCCCGATCCCAAACTGACACCATCCCAAACTGTCCCCATCCCAAACTGACCCATCCCACACTGTCCCCATCATATACTGTCCCCATCCCACACACTGTCGCCATCCCACTCTGTCCCCATCACACACGTTCCCCAGCCCACCATGTCCCCATCCCACACTGACACCATCGCACATTGACACCATCCCACACTGACCCCATCCCACATTATCCCCATCCCACACTGTCCTCATCCCACACTGTCCTCATTCCACACTGTCGCCATCTCACACTGACCCCATTCCACACTGACCCCATCCCACACTGCCCCCATCACACATTATGCCCATCCCACACTGTCCCCATCCCACATTATCCCCATCCCACACTGTCCCCATTCTACACTGTCGCCATCTCACACTGAGCCCATCCCATACTGTCCCCATCCCACATTATCCCCATCCCACACTGTCCCCATCCCACACAGTCCCCATCCCATACTGTCCCCATCTCACACTTTCCCCAGCCCACACTGACCCCATTCCACATTATCCCCATCCCACACTGTCCTCATCCCACACTGTCCCCATTCCACACTGTTCCCATTCCACACTGTCGCCATCTCACACTGACCCCATTCCACACTGACCCCATCCCACACTGTCCCCATCCCACATTATCCCCATTCCACACTGTCGCCATCCCACACTGACCCCATCCCACACTGTCCCCATCCCACATTATCCCCATCCCACACTGTCCCCATCCCACACAGTCCCCATCCCACACTGTCCCCATCTCACACTTTCCCCAGCCTACACTGACCCCATCCCACATTATCCCCATCCCACACTGTCCCCATTCCAACCTGTCGCCATCTCACACTGACCCCATCCCACACTGTCCCCATCCCACATTATCCCCATCCCACACTGTCTCCATCCCACACTGACCCCATACCAAACTGACCCCATACCACACTGACACCATTCCACACCGTCTCCATGCCACACTGTCCCCATCCCACATTATCCCCATCCCACACTGTCGTTATCCTACACTGACCCCATCCCACACTGTCTCCATCTCACACTGTCCCTATCCCACACTGTCCCCATACCACACTGTCCCCATACCACACTGTCTCCATCCCACACTGACCCCATACCAAACTGACCCCATCCCACACTGACACCATTCCACACCGTCTCCATGCCACAATGTCCCATCCCACAATGTCCCTATCCCACACTGTCTCCATCCCACACTGTCCCGATCCCACATTGTCCACATCCCACATTGTTTCCATCCATCACTGATCCCATCCCACACTGACACCATCCCACACGGTCCCATCCCACACTGATCCCATCCCACACTGTCCCCATCCCACACTGACCCCATCCCACAGTGTCCCTATCCAACACACTCTCCTCATCCCACACTGTCCCCATCCCACCGTGTCCCCATCTAACACTGTCCCCATCCCACGTGTTCCCCATCCAACACTGACCCCATTCCACGCTGTCCCCATCCCACACTGGCCCCCTCACACACACTGACCCAGTCCCACACTGTCCCCATCCCAAACTGTCCCAATCCCACACTGTCTCCATCCCAAACTGTCTCCATCTCATACTGACCCCATCCCACACAGACCAGATCCCACACTGTCCCCATCCCAACACTGTCCCTATTCCACACTGTCCCCATACCACACTGTCTCCATCCCACACTGTCTCCATCCCACACTGTCTCCATCCCACACTGTCCCCATCCCACACTGTCTCCATGCCACACTTACCGCATCCCACACTGTCCCAATCCTAACAATGTCCCAATCGCACACTGTCCCCATCCCGAACTGTCTCTATCCCACACTGGCCCCATCCCACACTGTCCCCATCCCACACACTGTCCCCATCCCACACTCTGTCCCCATCCCACACTGTCCCCATCCCAACACTGTCCCCAACCCACACTGTCTCCATCCTACACCGTCCCCATTCCAATACTGTCCCTATCCCACACTGTCTCCATCCCACACTGTCCCTATCCCACACTGTCCCCATATCACACTGTCCCCATACCACACTGTCTCCATCCCACACTGACCCCATACCAAACTGACCCCATCCCACACTGACACCATTCCACACCGTCTCCATGCCACAATGTCCCCATCCCACAATGTCCCTATCCCACACTGTCTCCATCCCACACCGTCTCCATCCCACACTGTCCCCATCCCACACTGTCCCCATCCCACACTGTCCACATCCCACACAGACCCCATCCAACACTGACCCCATCCCACCACTGTCCCCATCCCACACTGTCCACATCCCACACAGACCCCATCCAACATTGACCCCATCCCACACTGTCCCCATCTAACATTGTACCCATCCCACACTGATCCCACCCCACACTGTCCACATCCCACACAGACCCCATCTCTAACTGACCCCATCCAACATTGACCCCATCCCACACTGTCCACATCCCACACAGACCCCATCCAACATTGACCCCATCCCACACTGTCCCCATCTAACACTGTACCCATCCCACACTGATCCCACCCCACACTGTCCACATCCCACACAGACCCCATCTCTAACTGACCCCATCCAACATTGACCCCATCCCACACTGTCCCCATCCCACACACTGTCCCCATCCCACACTGTAAACATCCCACAGAGTCCCAATCCCACACTGTACCCATCCCAAACTGACCCCATCCCAAACTGCCCTCATCCCACATTATCCACATCCCACCTTGTCCCCATCCTACACTGTCCCCATCCCACACTATCCCCATCCCACACTGTCCCCATCCCTCGTGTCCACATCCCACCTGCCCCCTTCCCACACTGACCCCATCCCACACTGTAAACATCCCACAGAGTCCCAATCCCACACTGTCCCCATCCCACACTGTCCCTATCCCACACTGTCCCCATTCCAGACATTGTCCCCATTCCACACACTGCCCCCATCCACTGTCCCCATCCCACAAAATCCCCATCCCACACTCTCCACATCCCACACTGTCCCCATCCCACACTGTCTCCATCCCACACTGTCTCCATCCCACACAGTCCCCATCCCACACACCGTCCCCATTCCACACACTGTCCCCAACCCACCTGTCCCCGTCCCACACTGTCCCCATCCCACACACTGTCCCCATCCCACACAGTGTCCCCACCCACACACTGTCCCCATCCCACCTGTCCACGTCCCAGTTTCTCCATCCCACACTGTCCCCATCCCACACACTATCCCCACACACTGCCCCCATCCCACACTGCTCCATCCCACACTGACCCCATCCCACAGTGTCCCTATCCAACACACTGTCCTCATCCCACACTGTCCCCATCCCACCGTGTCCCCATCTAACACTGTCCCCATCCCACGTGTTCCCCATCCAACACTGACCCCATTCCACGCTGTCCCCATCCCACACTGTCCCCCTCACACACACTGACCCAGTCCCACACTGTCCCCATCCCACACTGTCCCCATCCCACACTGTCCCCATCCCACACTGCCCCATCCCACACTGACCCCATCCAACACTGTCCCCATCCCACACTGTCCCCCTCACACACACTGACCCAGTCCCACACTGCCCCATCCCACACTGTCTCCATCACACACTGACATCATCCCACACTGCCCCATCCCACACTGTCCCCATCCCACACACTGGCCCCATCCCACACTGTCCCCATCCCACACTGTCTCCATCACACACTGACATCATCCCACACTGCCCCATCCCACACTGTCCCCATCCCACACACTGGCCCCATCCCACACTGTCTCCATCCCACACTGTCCCCATCCCACACTGTCTCCATCACACACTGACATCATCCCACACTGTCCCCATTCCTCCTGTCCACATCCCACCTGTCCCCATCCCACACTGTCCCCGTCCCACCTATCCCCGTCCCACACAGTCCCCGTCCAACACACTTTCCCCATCCCACACTGACCCCATCCCACACTGTCCCCATCCCACACTGTCTCCATCCCACACTGTCTTCATCCCACACACTGTCCCATACAATGTCCCCATCCCACACAGTCCCCATCCCACACTGTCCCCATACACTGTCCCCGTCCCCACTGTTCACATCCCACACTGTTCCCATCCCACACTGTCTCCATCCCACACTGACCCCATCACACTCTGGCCCCATCCCACACTATCCCCATCCCACACTGTCCCCATCCCACACTGACCCCATTCCACGCTGACCCCATACCACACTGTCCCCATCCAACTTTGACACCATACCACAATGTGTCCATCCCACACACTGTCCCCATCGCACACTGTCCTCATTCCACACGGTCCCCGTCCTGCACTGTCGACATCCAACACTGTCCCCATCCAACACTGTCCCCATCCCACACTGTCCCCATCCAACATTGTCCCCATCCCACACTGTCCCCAACCAACACTGTCCCCATCCCACACACTGTCCCCATCCCACACTGTCCTGATCCAACATTGTCCCCATCCCACACTGTCCCCAACCAACACTGTCCCCATCCCACACACTGTCCCCATCCCACACTGTCCCGATCCCACACTGTCCCCACCCACACTGTCCCCATCCCACACACTGTCCCCAACACACACTGACCCCTTCCCACACACTGTCCCCATCCCACACTGTCCCGATCCGACACACTGTCCCCATGCACTGTCCCCAGCCCACACTGACCCCATCCCACACTGACCCCATCCCACACTGACCCCATCCCGCACTATCCCAATCTCACACTGTCCCTCTCCCACACTGTCCCCTTCCCACACTGTCCCCATCCCACACTGACCCCATCCCACACTGACCCCATCCCTCGTGTCCCGATCCCACACTGTCCCTCTCCCACACTGTCCCCATCCCACACTGTCCCGATCCCACACTGTTCCCACCCACACTGTCCCCATCCCACACACTGTCCCCAACCCACACTGACCGCTTCCCACACACTGTCCCCATCCCACACTGTCCCACTCCCACACACTGTCCCCACCCACACTGTCCCTCTCCCACACACTGTCACCACGCACTGTCACCAGCCCACACTGACCCCATCCCACACTGTCCCCAGCCCACACTGACCCCATCCCACACTGACCCCATCCCGCACTGTCCCAATCTCACACTGTCCCTCTCCCACACTGTCCCTCTCCCACACTGTCCCCTTCCCACACTGACCCCATCCCACACTGACCCCATCCCACACTGACCCCATCCCTCGTGTCCCGATCCCACACTGTCCCTCTCCCACACTGTCCCCATCCAACACTGTCCCCATCCCACACTATCCCCATCCCACACTGTCCCCATCCCACACTGACCCCATCCCACACTGACCCCATCCCACACTGTCCCTATCCCACACTATCCCCACTCACGCTGTCCACATCCCACACACTATCCCCACACACTGTCCCCATCCCACACTGGCCCATCCCACAGTGTCCCCATCCCTCATGGACCCCATCACACACTGACTGTCCTCATCCCACAAACTGTCCCCATCCCACACTGACCCCATCCCACGCTGACCCCATACCACACTGTCCCCATCCAACTTTGACACCATACCACAATGTGTCCATCCTACACACTGTCCCCATCGCACACTGTCCTCATTCCACACGGTCCCCATCCTACACTGTCGACATCCAACACTGTCCCCATCCAACACTGTCCCCATCCCACACTGTCCCCATCCAACATTGTCCCCATCCCACACTGTCCCCAACCAACACTGTCCCCATCCCACACACTGTCCCCATCCCACACTGTCCTGATCCAACATTGTCCCCATCCCACACTGTCCCCAACCAACACTGTCCCCATCCCACACACTGTCCCGATCCCACACTGTCCCCACCCACACTGTCCCCATCCCACACACTGTCCCCAACCCACACTGACCCCTTCCCACACACTGTCCCCATCCCACACTGTCCCGATCCGACACTGTCCCCACCCACACTGTCCCTCTCCCACACACTGTCCCCACGCACTGTCCCCAGCCCACACTGACCCCATCCCACACTGTCCCCAGCCCACACTGACCCCATCCCACACTGACCCCATCCCGCACTGTCCCAATCTCACACTGTCCCTCTCCCACACTGTCCCCTTCCCACACTGTCCCCATCCCACACTGACCCCATCCCACACTGACCCCATCCCACACTGACCCCATCCCTCGTGTCCCGATCCCACACTGTCCCTCTCCCACACTGTCCCCATCCAACACTGACCCCATCCCACACTGACCCCATCCCACACTGTCCCTATTCCACACTATCCCCACTCACGCTGTCCACATCCCACACACTATCCCCACACACTGTCCCCATCCCACACTGGCCCATCCCACACTGTCCCCATTCCACATGGACCCCATCCCACACTGACTGTCCTCATCCCACAAACTGTCCCCATCCCACACTGTCTCCATCCCACACTATCCCCATCCCTCGTGTCCACATCCCACACTGTCCCCAACCCACACTGTCCCCATTCCAGACACTGTCCCCATTCCACAAACTGTCCCCATCCACTGTCCCCATCCCACAATATCCCCATCCCACACTGTCCACATCCCACACTGTCCCCATCCCACACTGTCCCCATTCCAGACACTGTCCCCATTCCACACACTGTCCCCGACCCACCTGTCCCTGTCCCACACTGTCCCCATCCCACACACTGTCCCTATTCCACACTGTCCCCATACCACACTGTCACCATCCTACACCGTCCCCATGCCAATACTCCCTATCCCACACTGTCTCCATCCCACACTGTCCCATCCCACACTGTCTCCATCCCACACACTGTCCCCATCCCACACACTGTCCCCATCCCACACACTGTCCCCATCCCACACTGTTCCATCCCACACTGTCCCCATCTCACACTGTCCCCATCCCACACAGAACCCATCCAACATTGACCCCATCCCACCACTGTCCCCATCCCACACTGTCCACATCCCACACAGACCCAATCCAACATTGACCCCATCCCACACTGTCCCCATCCCACACTGATCCCACCCCACACTGTCCACATCCCACACAGACCCCATCCAACATTGACCCCATCCCACACTGTCCCCATACCACACTGTCCCCATCCCACACTGTCTCCATCCCACACTGTCCCCATCCCTCGTGTCCACATCCCACCTGCCCCCATCCCACACTGTCCCCATTCCAGACACTGTCCCCATTCCAGACACTGTCCCCATCCACTGTCCCCATCCCACAATATCCCCATCCCACACTGTCCACATCCCACACTGTCCCCATCCCACACTGTCCCCATTCCAGACACTGTCCCCATTCCACACACTGTCCCCAACCCACCTGTCCCCATCCCATTCCCACACACTGTCCCCATCCCACACTGTCCCCATTCCAACACTGTCCCTATTCCACACTGTCCCCATACCACACTGTCTCCATCCTACACCGTCCCCATGCCAATACTCCCTATCCCACACTGTCTCCATCCCACACTGTCCCATCCCACACTGTCTCCATCCCACACACTGTCCCCATCCCACACACTGTCCCCATCCCACACTGTCCACATCCCACACTGTTTCCATCCCACACTGTCCCCATCTCACACTGTCCCCATCCCACACAGAACCCATCCAACATTGACCCCATCCCACCATTCTCCCCATCCGACACTGTCCACATCCCACACACACCCCATCCAACATTGACCCCATCCCACACTGTCCCCATCTAACACTGTACCCATCCCACACTGATCCCACCCCACACTGTCCACATCCCACACAGACCCCATCCAACATTGACCCCATCCCACACTGTCCCCATCTAACACTGTCCCCATCCTACACTGTCCCCATCCCACACTGTCCCCATCCCACACTGACCCCATCCCTCGTGTCCACATGCCACCTGCCCCCATCCCACACTGACCCCATCCCACACTGTCCCCATCCCACAATATCCCCATCCCACATTGTCCCCATCCCTCCTGTCCACATCCCACCTGTCCCCATCCCACACTGTCCCCATTCCAGTCACTGTCCCCATTCCACACACTGTCCCCAACCCACCTGTCCCCGTCCCACACTGTCCCCATCCCACACATTGTCCCCATCCCTCACAGTGTCCCCACCCACACACTGTCCCCATCACACCTGTCCACGTCCCACTTTCTCCATCCCACACTGTCCCCATCCCACACTGTCCCCATCACACACTGTCCCCATCCCACACTGTCCCCATCACACACTGTCCCCATCCCACACTAACCCCATCCCACACTGTCCCCATCCCACACACTTCCCCATCCCACACTGTCCCCATCCCACACTGTCTCCATCCCACACTGTCCCCATCCCACACTAACCCCATCCCACATTGTCCCCATCCCTCGTGTCCACATGCCACCTGCCCCCATCCCACACTGACCCCATCCCACACTGTCCCAATCCCACAATATCCCCATCCCACATTGTCCCCATCCCTCCTGTCCACATCCCACCTGTCCCCATCCCACACTGTCCCCATTCCAGTCACTGTCCCCATTCCACACACTGTCCCCAACCCACCTGTCCCCGTCCCACACTGTCCCCATCCCACACATTGTCCCCATCCCTCACAGTGTCCCCACCCACACACTGTCCCCATCACACCTGTCCACGTCCCACTTTCTCCATCCCACACTGTCCCCATCCCACACTGTCCCCATCACACACTGTCCCCATCCCACACTGTCCCCATCACACACTGTCCCCATCCCACACTAACCCCATCCCACACTGTCCCCATCCCACACACTTCCCCATCCCACACTGTCCCCATCCCACACTGTCTCCATCCCACACTGTCCCCATCCCACACTGACCCCATCCCACACTGTCCCCATCACACACTGTCTCCATTCCACACTGTCCCTATCCCACACACTGGCCCCATCCCACACTGTCCCCATCCCACGCTGTCCCCATCCCACACTGTCCCCATCCCACACTGTCTCCATCCCACACTGACCCCATCCCACACTATCCCCATCCCACACGGATCCCATCCCACACTGACTGTCCCCATCCCACACTGTCCCCATCCACTGTCCCCATCCAACAATATCCCCATCCCACACTGTCTACATCCCACACTGTCCACATCCCACACTGTCCACATCCCACACTGTCCCCATCCCTCCTGTCCACATCCCACCTGTCCCCATCCCACACTGTCCCCATTCCAGACACTGTCCCCATTCCACACACTGTCCCCAACCCACCTGTCCCCGTCCCACACCGTCCCCATCCCACACACTGTCCCCATCCCTCACAGTGTCCCCAACCCACACACTGTCCCCATCCCACCTGTCCACGTCCCACTTTCTCCATCCCACACTGTCCCTATCCCTCACAGTGTCCCCAACCCACACACTGTCCCCATCCCACACTGTCCCCTTCCCACACACTATCCCCACACTCTGTCCCCATCCCACACTATCCCCATCCCACCTGTCCCCATCCCACACTGACCCCATTCCACAATGTCCCCATCCCACACTGTCCCCATCCCACACTGTCCCCATCCCACACACTATCCCCACACACTGTCCCCATCCCACACTATCCCCATCCCACCTGTCCCCATCCCACACTGACCCCATCCCACAATATCCCCATCCCACACTGTCCCCATCCCACACTGTCCCCATCCCACACTGTCCCCATCCCACACACTATCCCCACACACTGTCCCCATCCCACACTGTCCCCATCCCACACTGACCCCATCCCACTTTGTCCCCATCTAACACTGTCCCCATCCCACATGTTCCCCATCCCACACTGTCCCCCTCACACACACTGACCCAGTCCCACACTGTCCCCATCCCACACTGTCCCCATACCACACTGACCCCATCCCTCCTGTCCATATCACACCTGTCCCCATACCACACTGCCCCATCCCACACTGACCCCATCCAACACTGACCCCATCCAACACTGTCCCCATACCACACTGACCCCATCCCTCCTGTCCACATCCCACCTGTCCCCATCCCACACTGTCCCCATTCCAGGCACAGTCCCCATTCCACACACTGTCCCCAACCCACCTGACCCCGTCCCACACTGTCCCCATCCCACACACTGTCCCCATCCCACACAGTGTCCCCAACCCACACACTGTCCCCATCCCACCTGCCCACGTCATAAACTTTCTCCATCCCACACTGTCCCCATCCCACACACTGGCCCCATCCCACACTGTCTCCATCCCACACTGTCCCCATCCCACAATATCCCCATCCCACACTGTCAACATCCCACACTGTCCCCATTCCTCCTGTCCACATCCCACCTGTCCCCATCCCACACTGTCTCCATCCCACACTGTCCCCATCCCACACTGTCTCCATCCCACACTGTCCCCATACCACACTGTGCCCATCCTACACTGTCCCCATTCCACACACTGTCCCCATTCCACACACTGTCCCCAACCCACCTGTCCCTGTCCCACACTGTCCCCATTCCAGACACTGTCCCCATTCCACACACTGTCCCCAACCCACCTGTCCCCGTCCCACACTGTCCCCATCCCACACAGTTCCCCATCCCACACTGTCTCCATCCCACACTGTCCCCATCCCACACTGTCTCCATCCCACACTGTCCCCATCCCACACTGTCCCCATCCCACACACTTCCCCATCCCACACTGTCCCCATCCCACACTGTCTCCATCCCACACTGTCCCCATCCCACACTGACCCCATCCCACACTGTCCCCATCACACACTGTCTCCATTCCACACTGTCCCCATCCCACACACTTCCCCATCCCACACTGTCCCCATCCCACACTGTCTCCATCCCACGCTGTCCCCATCCCACACTGTCCCCATCCCACACTGTCTCCATCCCACACTGACCCCATCCCACACTATCCCCATCCCACACGGATCCCATCCCACACTGACTGTCCCCATCCCACACTGTCCCCATCCACTGTCCCCATCCCACAGTATCCCCATCCCACACTGTCCACATCCCACACTGTCCCCATCCCTCCTGTCCACATCCCACCTGTTCCCATCCCACACTGTCCCCATTCCAGACACTGTCCCCATTCCACACACTGTCCCCATCCCACACTGTCCCCATCCCTCACACTGTCCCCAACCCACACACTGTCCCCATCCCACACTCTGTCCCCATCCCACACTATCCCCATCCCACACTGTCCCCATCCCACACTGACCCCATCCCACAATATCCCCATCCCACACTGTCCCCATCCCACACTGTCCCCATCCCACACACTATCCCCACACACTGTCTCCATCCCACACTGTCCCCATCCCACACTGTCCCCATCCCACACTGACCCCATCCCACTGTGTCCCCATCTAACACTGTCCCCATCCCACGTGTTCCCCATTCCACACTGTCCCCCTCCCACACACTGACCCAGTCCCACACTGTCCCCATCCCACACTGTCCCCATACCACACTGACCCCATCCCTCCTGTCCATATCACACCTGTCCCCATCCCACACTGCCCCATCCCACACTGACCCCATCCAACACTGACCCCATCCAACACTGTCCCCATACCACACTGACCCCATCCCTCCTGTCCACATCCCACCTGTCCCCATCCCACACTGTCCCCATTCCAGGCACTGTCCCCATTCCACACATTGTCCCCAACCCACCTGACCCCGTCCCACACTGTCCCCATCCCACACACTGTCCCCATCCCACACAGTGTCCCCAACCCACACACTGTCCCCATCCCACCTGCCCACGTCATAAACTTTCTCCATCCCACACTGTCCCCATCCCACACACTGGCCCCATCCCACACTGTCCCCATCCCACACTGTCCCCATCCCACAATATCCCCATCCCACACTGTCAACATCCCACACTGTCCCCATCCCTCCTGTCCACATCCCACCTGTCCCCATCCCACACTGGCCCCGTTCCAGACACAGTCCCCATTCCACACACTGTCCCCAACCCACCTGACCCCGTCCCACACTGTCCCCATCCCACACACTGTCCCCATCCCACACAGTGTCCCCAACCCACACACTGTCCCCATCCCACCTGTCCACGTCACACACTGTCTCCGTCCCACACTGTCCCCATCGCACACTGTCTCCATCCCACACTGTCTCCATCCCACACTGTCCCCATCCCACACTGTCCCCATCCCACGCTGTCCCCATCCCACACTGTCCCCATCCCACACTGACCCCATCCCACACTGTTTCCATCCCACACTGTCTTCATTTTTCACTGTAACTATCCTATATTGTGCCAATTGCACTGTAAAGTAATTTGCCAAGAATTTAAGATTGCTGTTTTAAATCTATGTGCTACTCCTCAAGGTGATAGTTTATTGTAATGGGCAATTTTCTTGGTTTTTAGACAAATCTACCCAGTTCTTCCCCTCCTCTGCACACATTGTCACCATCTCAATCAACATGCAGGTGGCATTGCACGAAGTACAGCCAATAATCATGCAGACAATCATCGTGAACGTGAAGCAGGGGAGTGCAAATTACTTTGAGATTTTCACACAAACACGTGGGTTTGTGGAATGATACTATGCCTTTGTGTCCATCCTTGGTTATATAACATGGTAATGAACAATCATGAAACATTGCAATGTAATAGACAGCATGTCCAAAGTACATTTCATCAACCACAGGGTGACAACTTGGATACACATTCATCCATGACAGCAAATAGTACGCTGCACATCATGTTGCACATCCATTGAGGCAATATTTGAATGTATTGGGACAATTACGCACATGCATCCTGGTACATATGTGTGATATTATAGTCTAGTATATAGTGTTGTAAACGAACTTCAAGATATCTGACTCACTGGAATCTGACTATACATGTTACATTAGCTAATGTCTGTAGAAATGACAAATGGATCGGGAACCTTTCTGCATTGTGACTACTTTTACAGTGGTCTCCCTACACCATGACCAACTCTAAACTGCATTCAATCCTAGACTGTGAGTACCCTTACATTGGGAACTAATCCAACACTGAGATGACTATGTTGAGGACTATGTGGTGTACCTTCGGAAAATTCATCATCAGTGAGTCAAAATATTTACTGTTTCAGTTGTGTGTCCTTCAAAGGAGACCTTGGCATGCATTCCTTTTAACCTGAATCAGACAGTCAGCTAAACTGGGCATTTTAGTGGCTTAATGAGATGTTCATGTTTTGGCGACTCCAAGAATAGTGGGGCTTGTTCCTGGCCCTAGCCTGGCAGACTTTCAACAGGTCCAGGAAGTAAGCTGTGGAGGGGGTCATCTCCTCCACAATTATATTCGTGCCTGGGTGTTATTGGAGAAGGAGCACGCAGGGTCCATCAATTCTCTCGATGCCTTTAGAGAGAGTTGGGCACCACAAGGGATACAGTGTTCTATTTCCCTATCCTACTGTGCCTATCCCAACCCCACCTTTTACCCACGACAGTTTGTATTGCCTATAATGGGCTTTGCATGTAAATAAGGGCTGGTGAGGACTGCAGATTTTGAGACGGTCTGAATGTCATCTGGAGTCCATGCGGGTTAAATCAGTTGCGTCTGCAGGTGCTGAGGTGCTCCCTTCCCACCTATCCACTCCACCCTCCCCACCGACCTATCACAATCATCCTTCATCTGCATCCACCTATTGTCTTCCCAACTACCTTCCCCCCACACCCCCATTTATCTCTCAGACCCCTTCCCCCTATCATTCCTGATGAAAAACTTATACCCGAAACATTGATTCTTCTGCGCCTCAGATGCTGGCTGACCTGCTGTGCTTTTCCAGCGCCACACTGTTCAACTTGGCATGTAAATGCTCAATTGACAACATGGGTGTTTTTACTGATAGTGATTATTAGTTTAAAAAAATGTCACAGTGATTTTGGTGGTGGGAAGGTTGCTCAGTCTTGTGTAATAACATTTCTGGGTAGACAAAGAATAAAGATCAGTGGGGCTTAAAATTGGAACACTCTTCCAAGTGAGTCTTGACACTTTGAATGACTTCCTTTGTAGTAACTTTGGAGTTACTCCTTTGCAAAAGAGTAATATCTAAACCTTTAAATTCAGCCATTGCACTCCGAGAGGAAATGGCCCAGTTTGAACCTTTGGCAGTGAAGAATTCTTTGTCGGGTCAGGGAAGTGTTAGAGGCAGACTCACAACATCCAGTAAACTCATTAACATTTAATTCTGCAATTTGGCAATTCTGACTAACCAACAGCCACGCTCAGACAACAACTCACCAGAACGAAGGACCTGATACCCAACATGAGCAAGACGAATGTAGTGTACAAAATACCATGCAAGGACTGCACTAAACACTATATAGGACAAACAGGAAGACAGCTAACAATCCGCATACATGAACATCAACTAGCCACGAAACGACACGACCAGCTATCCTTAGTAGCCACACACGCAGACAACAAGCAACATGAATTCGACTGGGACAACACTACTATCATAGGGCAAGCCAGACAGAGAACAGCCAGGGAATTCCTAGAGGCATGGCATTCATCCACAAACTCCATCAACAAACACATCGACCTGGATCCAATATACCAACCACTACAGCGGACAGCTGAAACTGACAACCGGAAGCGGCAGGGACAGACCACTATAAACACCGGAGGAAACATCAAAGAAGCGCTTCGCAGGAGGCTCCCAAGCACTGATGATGTCGCCTAGCCAGGGGACGAAACGTTTGCAACAAAAACTTCCAGCTCGGCGGACAGAACCACAGCAATTCTGACTAGGGTCAAGTAAAGGGAAGGATGAAGCCAGCAGATGACAGAGTTTATTCCAACTATTGGGAATACAAATGGATTAATGACATGAGACTATCTGTGGTGCAAGCATAAACAAGCAACAGATGCAGACAGAAATGTTAAGTTCACCTGGGAATTGAATGAAGCAGGTGTTTTTTGTCAAGTGGTTATTTTAACTGATTGTGTATTGGAAAGACAGTGGAGTGGGTTCAGAATAGGGAAAGGATGTGTGTCAAATGGAAATGGAAGTTTGGTAAATTCTCCAGAAGAGCAGTTTAGACACTGAGATGTAAAAATAGTCACTTTGCTGTTTGCAATATTGAAATCTGTGTCATATATCCAGCACAACAAAATTGATTGGGGATACATTACAAAAGATCAATGGCAAATAGTGAAACACGGAAATATTTACACAACGCATGAGGGCCATGGATAGGATGAATAGACAAGCTCTTTTCCCCAGGATGGGGGGAGTCCAAAACTAAAGTGCATAAGTTTAAGATGAGAGTGGAAAGATTTAACAAGGACTTAAGGGGCAACTTTTTCACACAAATGGAATGAGCTGCCAGAGGAAGTGGTGGAGGCTGGTACAATTACAACATTTGAAAGGCATCTGGATGGGTATATGAACAGGAAGAGTTCAGAGGAATGAGGGCCAAATAGGACTAGATTAAGTTTGGATATCTAGTCAGCACGGATGAGTTGGATGGAAGGGGCTGTTCCCAGGCTGTACAGCTCTATGACTCTGACTATAACACATTCTTCAGAACAAACAATACAGCAGCCACTGTAATGGCTCATGGAAAAGGACAGAACACTGTAGGTCAATGAATTCTATCACACAAAGGGATGTGAAAATTAGTTACATGCTCCCCTACAAGCCTGTGGGTCCTCTGGGTGAGGTACAGTGTCCATTCAAATATTCAAGATTGAGACAACAGCCTTTTCTTTTTGAAAGAGTCGGTTTTTGATAGGAATTGAATTATACTGAGAAAAGACACAATTTAGACTTGCATTTATCAACAGTTCACAAAAATATCAAGTTAAGAGGGAAACGAACATTTGTACTGTCCGCGAGGAAAGTGCTGATGGCTTGATTGGTAGAACTCATTTATTGGTAGAATCACTCTCATGGAGAGAGCATCAGAAAAATGATGATTGACAATTAACTGCCAGGCTTTGTTTCATTTCAAACCAAACAGTTTAACTCTGATTGATCAAGGCATTGCCCTGAGAAATGAACCAGCAAATGACTTTTTCAAGAACGATAAAATGAATTTAAACTCAACACATTTCATTGTCATTCTTTCCAGTTAAATGATTTTGAATGAGTTCTCCATGAATGGGGCCCATATTTTTCTTGGCTTCTCCAGATTGTATGATCGGCTGGCAGAGCATCAATAGGTGCTCAATGATAACTTCATGTGAAATGTACCATCTTATTTATAATATGGGCTTTTGCTCCTCATTTAATGCGAGTAGGGCATAGACTTTGTCTAAAAGTTTCCAATATTATATTAGAGACTGCATGGCAGTAATGTTGATGTGGAGGTGCCAGTGTTAGACTGGGCTGTGCAAAGACAGAAGTCACATGACACCAGGTTATAGTCCAGCAAGTTTGTTTGAAGTCACTGCTCCTTCATCAGGTGAAGTGAAGGGAAGCGCACAGGCACAGAATTTATAGGCAGAGAGATAATGGCAAGATAATTCCAGGTAATTAAGAGTGTTAAACGATAAATACAAATAGTGTGAGTGGAGTGTTGACAGGCTGAATAACAAGTCTTTGCAGATGATCAAAGGGGTCAAACAGTGTGAGTAAAGTTAAGAACAAAAGAAATTTTAATCCTTGTACATTCCTTGTACCAATGAGGCTTCACTTGGCAGCCAATGTGGCCCTCAACATTAAGTTGTAAGATTTGGGAAACCTGGTCAACATGGACTAATAGGTCTGAAGGGTCTGTTTTCATGCTGTATAACTCTAAGACTCTCTTTGTAGAGATTGTCCTATTGTCATGCAGCTAGTAATTAGCCCAGTCTTGATACTGGTGGTTCTGGAGGACTGGGATTATACAAGAGGTCACTTTGGGAATTCCTTAGTCTTCCTTTTAGATTCAGGTTTTTTGAGGTATCATCTGCTTCCCCAGGCAAAGATGAAATACAGTGATGTTTGAAACCATCCGTTACCCACTCCATGAAGAGGTGTTCAATGTAACTCCTGGTGTGCTCCATGTCACTGGCCCTATATAGTGGAGCCTTCCTAAAGAAGATCTAGCAGGGATTTAATTTGAATTTATGAATGGAAAAGATGAGAAATCACCAACAAGTTCCTTGTAACAAAACCCATTGGTCGAATGGTAGGCTTTGAACTACCAAGCAGAGTAGTCCTTGCTAATCAGGTTCAGGATAAGCCAACGCCCTTGTGCAGGCAAGCTCCACCCCTGGCTCCTCACTCTGAACCTTTTAGGTACTTATGGAGAGACAGAGACTATATATGCACTAAGAAGGAGCATCTCATCATTTTTTAAACAATTATTTATGTGTAGTGAGCAACTCTAGCTGGGCCATTATTTATTGTCTGTCCCTAGTTGCCCTTGAGAAGGTGGTGGTGAGCTGCCTTCTTGAACCACTGCAGTCCATGCAGGTGCTGTTAGACCCACAATGTTGATAGGAAGGGATTTTCAGGATTTTGACCCAGTGACAGTGAAGGAATGGCAATACATTTCCAAGTCAGGATGGTGAATGGTTTGGAGGGGAACTTGCTGGGGGTGGTGTTCCAATGTATCTGCTGCTCTTGTTCTTCTAGATGGAAATGATTGTGGGTTTGGAATTGATGGTCTTAGTGAATTTCTGCAGTGCATCTTGTAGATGGTACACAGTGCTGCTACTGAGCATTGGTGGTGGGGGGAGTGGATGTTTGTGGATGTGTACCAATCCAAAGGGCTGCTTTGAGCTTCCTGAGTGTTGTTGGAGCTGCCCCCATCCAGGCAAGTGGGGAGCATTCCATCACACTCCTGACTTGTGCTTTGTAGATGGTGGACAAGCTTTGGGGAGTCAGGAGGTGAGTTGCTTGCTGCAGGCTTTCTAGAATCTGACCGGCTCACAGCTATTGTGTATTAGCGTGCATTAGCAGAGGGATTGAATTCAAGAGTCGTGAGCTGATGTTGCAGCTGTACAGGACCTTGGTAAGGCCACATTTGGAGTACTGTGTGCAGTTCTGGTCGCCTCACTTTAGGAAAGATGTGGAAGCTTTGGAGAGGGTGCAGAGGAGATTTACCAGGATGTTGCCTCGAATGGAGAATAGGTCGCACGAGGATAGGTTGAGAGTGCTAGGCCTTTTCTCATTGGAGCGGCGAAGGATGAGGGGTGACTTGATAGAGGTTTATAAGATGATCAGGGATTAGATAGAGTAGACAGTCAGAGACTTTTTCCCTGGGTACAACAGAGTGTTACAAGGGGACATAAATTTAAGGTGAAGGATGGAAAGTATAGGGGGAATGTCAGGGGTAGGTTCTTTAACCAGAGTGGTGGGGGCATGGAATGCGCTGCCTGTGGGAATGGCAGAGTCAGAATCATTGGTGACCTTTAAGCGGCAATTGGATAGGTACATGGATAGGTGCTTAAGCTAGGACAAATGTTCGGCACAACATCGTGGGCCGAAGGGCCTGTTCTGTGCTGTATTGTTCTATGTTCTATGTTATTGTATTCATATGACTACTCTAGTCAGTTTTTAGTCAATGGTAGCCTTCAGGATGTTGACAGTGGTGGATTCAGTGATAATAATTACCTTTGTAGAGAAGAGATGTTAGTTTTGAGTGACACCTTCTAATTCAGCAATAAATAAACTTATTGGCAACTCCTAAGTACTGTCATTTACTCAAAGTTGTGATACAGATCACATATCAGTAGAGTTGTGTGCATTCCACATCTAATCTGCCTGAGATCTGCTCCGTGTGAACAAGTCAATGCAAAAACTCTAGCTCCTTCACAGCTCAGCTTCTGTTATCCAAGTGGCACTGAGCCATTTCAGAATTGGGTAGGGTCCTGGAGAAAGGATCAAGTTTGGTGTGACACTCTCAAAATCTGGCTAATGTATCACAGGCTTGGAGAGGTTCACTTCAAAGAATATTTACTTGATTTAAATTGATTTATTTATTATCACATGTATCTTATTATGAGACACTGTGAAAGGTATTGTATAGTGATGCCACTCGATATCTTAAATCATAGAAAAATAAACCAAACATAGAACATAAAGACAGAAAAATAAAGAAATTGTCCAACTTTACAGTCCTTCTTATCATAGAATCCCTACAGTGTAGAAACAGGCCCTTCGGCCCAACAAATCCACACCAACCCTTTCAAGAGTAACCCACCCAGACACATTATCCTACATTTATCCTGACTATTGCAGCTAACCTACACATTCCTGAACACTGTCAGCACGGCCAATTCACCTAACCTGTGTATCTTCAGTGCCATTTCACCTCCACCAACCCTCTCGCCACGTTGAGTCCTCCACTAACCTCACCGATGCAGATGCTACCAATGCCATATTGGCCCAAATCTGACACCACCGGCACCACCGTGAGTCCGTTTTAGGTCCATCTCAGCAATGCAGCCATTACTGATGGCGCTGGTTCTCATACTGGGTCCAAACCCTCCTCCGTGAATCTGCTCTTGACATAGATACCACCGGGAACCCAAACTCGCCTCCGCAGCAGCCATGAGTGAGCCCTTGGACCGCAGACAGGTGGAGGTGGAACACAGAGGGAGAGCATGAAAGGATTAAGTAATGAAGGAGAATATGGATAGCAGGTCAGGATATAAGAAAAGCTGTGAAAGTGATAATAAGAGCGAAGAGTACAGTCTTTTGTGATATAATGTGATAGTTCCTATCCAATGCAATCCCGTGTTGTAAGGAAATCACTTAACAGCAGCACCATTTAAAACAATGGGGCCGGAATCATGTTATACCCAATATGGGTAAGGAAAGTTCACGTTCTACAAATAATGGTCAAAATTTTTCAATCGCGTTACAGCCAATTTGTGATGAAGAGACGCATGTTATAGCAGAGCCGACTGTAGGAGAGAATGAGTGAGCTGTATTGAATGCAACCCCTATAATGTGTTAACAGGCCAAGGAATAGGTGAGAATAGGTGACTGTGCCAGACCTGCTGAGTTTCTACAGCAATTTCTATCTATGTTTCAGGCGTCCAGTATCCTCAGATAATTTATTTTCATGTTCTGGGACCTATGTTTGAATCCCACCATGGTAGTGGGCTATAGAAATTGAATTCAATAAAAATCTGGAATTAAAAACCTAATTATAACCAGGAAACCATGGTTGATTTTAATAAAAACACATCTAATTCAGTAATGTCCTTTGGGGAAGGAAACTGCTATCCTTAGCCAATCTGGTTTACTTATGATTCCAGATTTACAGTAACATGGCTAGCTCTTACCTGTCCTCGGATTAGCAAGACATTCAGTTGTATCCTAGGCATATCTAGGATTGGCAATAGACACTGACCCAGCAATTATACTCACACACTATGACTGACTTGTTTAAAGAAATTCCCACCCCACCCCAGTCTCTGATTCCCCTCAACATAATTTAAAATTGATTCTTTCATGGAGTAAGGGCAGTGCTGACATTGTCCATTCTCAGCTGACATTGCACTGAGTGTCTGGAAAGGCCATTTTGGAGGCAACCAAGTTGCTGTGGGACTGGAGTAGACCAGAGCAGGTAAAGACGGCAGATTTCCCTTCCAAAAAGCCAGTAGTGATCGAAATAGGTCTTTATGACAATTGATGATATTTTCAGTGTCATCATAACGAAGATGTGGAGGTGCCGGGGCTGGACTGGGGTGGACAAAGTTAAAGATCACGTAACACCAGGTTATAGTCTAAGAAGTTTATTTAGAAGCACAAGCTTTTGGAGCACTGCTCCTTCATCAGGTAGTTAGTGGGGCAGGGTCATAGGACACAGAATTTATAGTTAAAGATCAAAGTGTCATGCAACTAATATGATGTATTGAACAAACCTAGTTTGTTGTTAAATCTTTAATCACTTAGAATGGGTTGCAGGTTTCGATTGATTAATATGTATTCCCAGCACTTCTTTCAAGTCACATTCCTGAGATAACTTAAGGTTTTACTAAGAAAAGGTGACAACGCAGCTCAGACAGTGTATTAAAGGTTCCAATCTGTCTGTATTCCAAGCTTGAGTCACACTGGTTATATTTTGAAAATAGGAATTTATAAAATGTCACATGGACTGAATGCCTACAGATTGTGGGTTTTTTGAACAAATAGAATGCATCTGTAAATACAAATCTGCAAATGCAAATTCACCCCATAGACTTATGTGTGTGTGTGCATGTATGTGAGAGAGAGAGTGTGTGTGCATGTATGTGAAGGGGCGAGAAAGAGAGAGAGAGAGTGTGTGTGCATGTATGTGAGAGAGAGAGTGTGTGTGCATGTATGTGAAGGGGTGAGAAAGAGAGAGAGAGAGTGTGTGTGCATGTATGTGAGAGAGAGAGTGTGTGTGCATGTATGTGAAGGGGCGAGAAAGAGAGAGAGAGAGAGTGTGTGTGCATGCTTGATAGAATGTGCGTATGAGTGTGACGGAGTACATGCCTGTGAGAGAGTGTGCGAGTGAGTGTGTGTGTACATAGCGCAGTGGGGTCACCTGTAGTGTGACATGAACCCAAGGTCCCAGTTAATGCCATCCTCATGGGTACTGAACTTGGCTATCAGCCTCTGCTCTGCTCGTCAGCGTTGTTTCGTATGCTGAGGTCCACCTTGAAGATGGTCACCTGGATATCCGAGGCCGAATGTCCTTGACAGCTGAAGCGTTCCCTAATTGGGATCTCACCTTTAATGTATTGTCTGAGCTGAGATGTAACTTTTTTTTATAAAGCCTTAAATTATCTCAGGAATGTGACTTGAAAGAAGTTCTGGGATTTACATATTAATCAATCGAAACCTGCATCCCATTAAGTGATTAAGACTTAACAGCAATCTAGGTTTGTTCAATACATCACATCAGTTGCATTACATTTTGATCTTTTACTATAAATTCTGTATCCTGTGATCCTGCCCCACTCGCTACCTGATGGTAAAGCAGCACTCTGAAAGCTTGTGCTTCCAAACAAGCCTGTTGGACAATAACCTGGTGTGTGATTTCTAACATTGTAACTAAGAAAGATTTATATTTCAGATTTATTAATTGAATTTTAATTCCAAGAACAGCCATGGTAGAATTGGAACCCATGTCCCTAAGGCAATAGCTTGGGGCAAAGGTTAGTAGACTAATGAGATTATTCCCACCTTCCTATTGTTTTACATTCTTTATAGTATATTTAGCTGCACTTCAAAAAGTAACTCATTGTCTACAAAGAGCTTTGGACAATGTTGAGGTCACGGAAATTGCTGGATATTTGCAAATCTCTCTTTCCCCTCTCCTTTACCCCTGTTGTACATTTCCTCGCACTGTTCTCTCAGCTCCTGATCTCACTCTCCCTGCTTCCTTGGTCTCTGATCTCATACGAACCTCCTACTGAGCCAGTGATTGTAACTTCCACCCATTGAAGTTTAATGTACTTCTGTGTAAAGCAAATCAACTGGTTCTCCATTAAAGGTTATGCTTTTCCATAAGCGTAATGCTTATGTCCATCACACTTACTTCTGGTCACACCTACTTTAAGACACAGATGTTGTCATACTCACTTCCTGTCACACCTTACCCCACACTCTAGAAGTTACGGTTCAGTGTCCCTCCTGCCTCCCCATGAGGAACACCATGGGAGATGGCTAAGTGTGCCTGTACATGTTGGTGCAATTATTTATGTATTAAAAACATGTCACTGGAGTGGGTGTAGATAGTAAATTAATTTGTTTTATTTTCAACAGTTCCTGTTTACTTGTTGAGTGCAATGAGATTCAGTGCGAACAGTTGTAGCCTGTCACGATGAGACGCCCAACAGCTGTGTGAAATATGTTTCTCGAATGCAAAAGATGTCATCGCGCTATTGAAGATGGAAGCAAAGGACAAATGACACCAGCACCACCGAAATTACAGAAGTAGGACTAAGATGAGAGAGTTTGGTTAACTGTTTATGGGTTTCATTAGCCTTATTACAGCATAAGGAAAGATCTATAAACTATCTTTGCATAAAACAAATGCATTCTCACAACACACTGAACTTTGTTGATGTATCAGTCATTTCCATTCCTCCCTACTTTCCTCCAGCACATCCTTTCCCTCACAAACACGACCCTTCTCTCACAAACATGACTGCTGCCATTCATGATCTATATTGTCCTGTTGCATTGTTGTAAGGCTTTGGCCAAAATCGGGTAATAGCATGTTCATTACTGAAGATGCAACACATTCCATTTACCCTTTCTCTCACACTGACACCAAATCCATTCATATAAGCTCATGCGCACAGATGCTCACACTCACAATCAAAACACTTATTCACACACACATACAGACACACATCAATACTTGTTAATTGCTGTGATGCAACTGAATTGAATAGAATGATTTGGAGGGCTCTTGTGGTGCAGTGGTAATGTCTATATCTCTTAGCCAAGAGGCCCAGGCCCAGCTGCTCCAGGTATAATAATATCTCTGAACTGGTCGATTAGGAAAGTACTTCAAACAATTTGAAACAACAGCTAGCAGTAACAAACTGTTCAAAGTCAGGCAGGTAATCGCAATAGGAAAGGAACAATGTCTCGTACGGCTAAGCTAATGGATGACCACTTGGGAATGCACTAACATACATTAATTCTTTTGGTCTTAGTAGGGGTACTAAGAGTTATGAGGAAACACAGGAAAGTGGACATGAGTAATGTTAGATCGACTGTGGTCCTATCGAAGAGCAGAGCAGGCTTGAAGGGCCAAATGGCCTATTCCTGTTTGTATTTCCTGTGGTCTTTTTTATGGCCTTAACCTAACAGCTAATCATTTACCCAACTAACCACTCTGAGGACATCTAGAGAGAATTGTGCTTGACCACCCAATCCTGTATTCAGAAAGTGCTGGAGAAACTCAACAAGCCTGGTAACATCTTTCAGAAAGAAACAGAGTTAACGTTTTGAGTCCAATATGAGTCTTCTTTGGAGCTGGATGTAAACACTTGGAAAGTCCCACAGTAAGGTGTTCAAGAAGAAAGGTAGAAGATCTGTATCTATGGGAAGAATCCTTGTGAACTAAAAGGAAGATCTGAATCAAAGATTGCCCCAAGTGACCCACAATTACCTCAGATTGACCACCTAAAGGGTAATTATATTAAAATCTCCACAAAATGGTTGGATCTAGTGTATGATCACGGTACTTAGTTTCTAAAGTTACGAGATAGGTAAAACAACCTGCACACATAGCAGTGCTGAAAATGTGTTGCTGGAAAAGCGCAGCAGGTCAGGCAGCATCCAAGGAGCAGGAGAATCGACATTTCGGGCATGAGCTCTTCTTCAGGAACCATGCCCGAACATCGATTCTCCTGCTCCTTGGATGCTGCCTGACCTGCTGCGCTTTTCCGGCAACACATTTTCAGCTCTGATCTCCAGCATCTGCAGTCCTCACATTTTCCCCGCACACATAGCAGTGTCAGCAAACTCTGATATTGGCCTCAAAATTAGTCCAACACCTTTTTTTTCCAAAAAGGGAAGTAGCATTAATATGAGGAAACTGCAGGTGAATTTCCACATGGGATTGTTCTTTCCTGCTTTAACTGTGCCAAAAGAGAAAGGGAAATCCCCTGAAATTTGTAACTGCTACAGTGTTGGAACAAACACAGAGAAATACCACCTCACTTCCATCCCAGCTCCCGGTCCTGGACCTGCAATAGTGACCTGTCAGGCTTTTCCTTTTGTCTAAAAACAGACAATGAAGGAACCTGAGGGACAGTGTCACAGACACAAGACCAGTCAGGGCAATCTTTGGCCATTTGGATATGACTATTACATAGAAACACAGAAAATGGGTGCAGGAGTAGGCCATTCAGTCCTTTGAGCCTGTGTCACGACTCAATATGATCATGGTGGTTGATCATGAAATTTCAATATCCTACTCCCGCTTTCTCTCCATCCCCCTTGATCCTTTTAGCCATGAGGGCCTCATCCAGCTCCCTCGTGAATCTATCTAATGAACTGGTCCCAACAGATCTCTGTGGTAGAGAATTCCACAGGTTCACAACTCTCTGAGTAAAGAAATCCTTTCTCATCTCAGACCTGAATGGCTTACCCCTCATTGTGAGAATGTCACCCCTAGTTCTGGACTTCCCCAACATCAAGAACATTCTTCCTGCATTTAGCCTGTCCAGTCCCAGCAGGATTTTGCAAGTTTCTATGAAATCCTTCCTCATTCTTCTAAATTCTGGTGAGTACAAGCGCATTCAATCCAGTCTTTCTTCATGTGTCAGTCCTGCCATTCCAGGGATCAGTCTGGTGAACCTTCACTGGACTCCCTCAGAGCAAGAATGTCCTTCCTCAGACTAGGAAACCAAAACTGCATGCAATACTCAAGGTGTGGCCTCACCGACACCCTGTATTGTAGATAAGCATCAGCTTGTTTGAGCCAAGTAAGTAACAATGTGGGGAAACCTAGAGTGTTGACTATTTATGTGGTTCACTTAGGAAGTCCAAGTCCTCGTTTTACACTATGTCGTAGCCTAGAGCTCTGATTGTGATAGTAGAGGCTCCAATATTGTTCCCATCACAGGACTGACCTGCAGTCTCTCCTGCTGCTGGTGTGTGTTGAATGAATTTGATCATCATCCTGCTCAGCTGTGTTATGAACACACCATGATTATTTGCATATTATTATGCAAGAACAATTTATGATTATTAAATTGAGTCTGATTATCAGAATTGTTAGAATGTAAAAGGGGGTCATTATACTTGTATTGGATTTTATATTCAGTTGAGACTCAACTTCACAACTCCCATCTGGCATTACCTCATGGAATGTTTTCCTGGTTTGCCTCATGAAAGACTGGAGAGACTTGCAGATATTAGAACAACGCAAATATCCAATTTGTTAACGCATGAGTTAACTCCATTTGCAGCAGCGGTGGGAATGGTGAAGTGAGGACCAGGGGACTGCTGGGAAGGTATGTTTTCCTTTTAAAGACTTACCTCATGAACAGACAGAGCAACGGATCAACAGGAGTGGATGCAGAAACAGGGATTGCTGGACACATGAACTGATGTATTTCGGTTGTGGCTAAACCTGACTAACGAAATGTGTAGTGTCTCCCACCCAACTTCCTCCCTAAACAAAAAAAGACCATGTGTGGAGGCTTGGTAAGATAAGGTTGTTTTGTTTTTTTCCATTTATTCAATCTCTCTTGGAGGTTTAGAGTAGAGGGGATGGAAGCTAGAGCAGTTGCATGCTCCTCCTGCAGGATATAGGAGGTAAGGGTCACCACTAGTGTCCCTTCTGACTTCGCCTGCGAGAAGTGCACCCAACTCCAGCTCCTCACAGACCGGGTTAAGGAACTGGAGCTGGAGCTGTGAGTCTATGAGGAGGGATAGGCACTTGATATGGCAAAGGTGCAGTCAGTGTGATGGGGTGAAGTGTGTCTATTTTAATGCAAGAAGTATCAGGAATAAAGGTAATGAACTCAAGAGCTTAGATCAGTACTTGGAACTATGATGTTTTGGCCATCAGAGAGACTTGGATATCACAGGGGCAGGAATGGTTGTTGGATGTTCCAGGGTTTAAATTTTTCAAAAGGAATGGGGGGGGGGGGGGGGGGGTGGAGGAAATAAACGAGGTGGAGGAGTGGCATTCCTAACCAGGGATAGTATCAGAGCTGCAGAAAGGGAGGTCGTCAGGGAGGGTTTGTCTACAGAGTTAGTATGAGGAGGAGTCAGAAAAAGGAAAGGAGCAGTCACTTTATTGGGAGTTTTATACAGACCCCCCAGTGGCAACAGAGACATGGAGGAGCAGATTGAGAGATTTTGGAAAGGTGCAGCAGTAACAGGATTGTTGTCATGGGTGACTTTAACTTCCCTAGTATTAGATTAGATTCCCTCTAGTATGGAAATAGGCCCTTCAGCCCAACAAGTCTACACCGACCCTCCAAAGAGTAACCCACCCAGACCCATTCCCCCTGACTAATGCATCTAACACTATGGGCAACTTAACATGGTGATTCACCTGACCAGCACATCTTTGGATTGTGAGACGAAACTGGAGCACCCGGAGGAAACCCCGCAGACACGAGGAGAATGTGCAAACACTACACAGACAGTTGGCAGAGGCGGGAAGCGAACCTGGGTCTCTGGCATTATGAGGCAGCAGTGCTAACCACTGAGCCACCGTGTTGCCCTTAACTTCCCTAACATTGATGGGAAACTTCTTAGTTCAAGTAGTTTAGATGGAGCAGTTTTTGTCAGATGTGTCCAGGAAAGGTTCCTGATGCAATAGGCCGACTAGAGGGGAGGCCATATTGGATTTGGTGTTTGGCAACGAACCATGCCAGGTGTCAGATCTCTTGGTGGTAGAACATTTCAATGATAGTGATCACAACTCACTGACCTTTACTATAGTCATGGAGAGGATAGGACAGGTATGGGAAAGTATTTAACTGGGGGAGGGGGAATTACAATGCTATTAGGCAGGAACTGGGGTGCCTAAATTGGGAACAGATGTTCTCAGGGAAATGCACAACAAAAATGTGGAGGGTGTTTAGGAAGCACCTGCTGATAGTGCTGGACAGGGTTGTCTCACTGAGGCAAGGAACGGATGGTAGGTTCAAAGAACCTTGGGTGACAAGGGATGTGGAACATCTACTCAACAGGAAGAAGGAAGCTTACTTAAGGTTGAGGAGGCAAGGATCAGACAGAGCTTTAGAGGGGTACAAGATAGCAAGGAAGGAACTGAAGAATGGACAGGAGAGCTAGTAAGGGGGCATGAAAAAGTTTTACGATAAAGGGTAGGATTAAGGAAACCCTAAAGCATTCTACAAGTACGTGAGGAACAAGAGGATGGTCAGAGTGAAGATAGCGCTGATCAGGGATAGTGGAGGAAACTTGCACCTGGAGTCAGAGGAAGTAGGGGAGGTCCTTGATGAACACTTTGTTTCAATATTGAAAACTGAGAGAGACCTTGACGTTTCTGTGGACAGCCTGAAACAGACTGATATGCTCGAACAGGTTGATGTTAGGAAGGAGGATGTGCTGAAAATTTTGAAAAACTTAAGGGTAGATAAATCCCCTGTGCTAGATGAGAACTATCCACGGTTACTACAGAATGCGAGGGAAGAGATTGCTGCACCTTTGCCACTGATCTTTGCATCCACATTGTCCACCGGAGTAGTGCCAGATGATTGGAGGTTTGCAAAAGTTATTCCCTTGTTAAAGAAAGGCAATAGGGATAATCCTGGGAATTACAGACTAGTCAATCTTACGTCAGTGGGGGGCAAATTATTGGAGAGATTTCTTAGAAACAGGATTTATGATTATTTGGAAAAGCATAGTTTGATTAAAGAGAGTCAGCATGGTTTTGTGAGGGGCAGGTCATATCTCACAAACCTTACTGAATTCTTTGAGGATGTGACAAAACACATTGATGAAGGTAGAGCAGTGAACGTGGTGTACCTGGATTTTAACAAGGCATTTGATAAGGTTCCCCATAGTAGGCTCATTCAGAAAGTAAGGAGATATACGATACAGGGAAACCTGTCTGTCTGGTTACAGAATTGGATGGCCCATAGAAGTGGTGGTAGGTCGAAAGTATTCAGCCTGGAGCTCAGTCACCTGCAGTGTTCAGCAGGGATCAGTTCTGGGACCTCTGCTCTTTGTGATTTTTATAAATGACTTGGTTGAGGAAGTGGAAGGGTGGATTAGTAGGTTTGCCAATGGCATGAAGGTTGGTGGAGTTGTGGATAGTGTGGAGGGCTGTTGTAGGTTGCAATAGGACATTAACAGGATGCAGAGCTGGGCTGAGAAGTGGCAGTGAAGTTCGACCTGGAAAAGTGTGAAGTCATTCACTTTGGAAGGTCGAATTTGAATGTATAATACAGGGTTAAAGGCAGGAATTTTTGGCAGTGTGAAGGAACAGAGGGATCTTGGGGTCCATGTACATAGCGCCCTCAAAGTTGCCACTCAGGTTGCTAAGGTTTTTAAGAAGGTAAAAACAATGACTGCAGATGCTGGAAACCAGATTCTGGATTAGTGGTGCTGGAAGAGCACAGCAGTTCAGGCAGCATCCAAGGAGCTTCGAAATCGATGTTTCAGGCAAAAGCCCTTCATCAGGAATAAAGGCAGTGAGCCTGAAGCAAGGAGAGATAAGCTAGAGGAGGGTGGGGGTGGGGAGAAAGTAGCATAGAGTACAATAGGTGAGTGGGGGAGGGGATGAAGGTGATAGGTCAGGGAGGAGAGGGTGGGGTGGATAGGTGGAAAAGGAGATAGGCAGGTAGGACAAGTCTGGACAAGTCATGGGAACAGTGCTGAGCTGGAAGTTTGGAACTAGGGTGAGGTGGGGGAAGGGGAAATGAGTAAACTGTTGAAGTCCACATTGATGCCCTGGGGTTGAAGTGTTCCGAGGCGGAAGATGAGGCGTTCTTCCTCCAGGCGTCTGGTGGTGAGGGAGCGGCGGTGAAGGAGGCCCAGGACCTCCATGTCCTCGGCAGAGTGGGAGGGGGAGTTGAAATGTTGGGCCACGGGGCGGTGTGGTTGATTGGTACGGGTGTCCCGGAGATGTTCCCTAAAGCGCTCTGCTAGGAGGTGCCCAGTCTCCCCAATGTAGAGGAGACCGCATCGGGAGCAACGGATACAATAAATGATATTAGTGGATGTGCAAGTAAAACTTTGATGGATGTGGAAGGCTCCTTTAGGGCCTTGGATAGAGGTGAGGGAGGAGGTGTGAGCACAGGTTTTGCAATTCCTGCAGTGGCAGGGGAAAGTGCCAGGATGGGAGGGTGGGTTGTAGGGGGGCGTGGACCTGACCAGGTAGTCACAGAGGTAACGGTCTTTGCGGAAGGCGGAAAGGGGTGGGGAGGGAAATATATCCCTGGTGGTGGGGTCTGTTTGGAGGTGGCGGAAATGTCGGCAGATGATTTGGTTTATGCGAAGGTTGGTAGGGTGGAAGGTGAGCACCAGGGGCGTTCTGTCCTTGTTACGGTTGGAGGGGTGGGGTCTGAGGGCGGAGGTGCGGGATGTAGATGAGATGCGTTGGAGGGCATCTTTAACCACGTGGGAAGGGAAATTGTGGTCTCTAAAGAAGGAGGCCATCTGGTGTGTCATATGGTGTGTTGGCTTTTGTTAGCAGGGAAATTGAGTTTAAGAGATGTGAGGTTATGCTGGAGTTCTACAGAGCCTTGGTTAGACCACACTTGGAATATTGTATTCAGTTCTGATCACTTCATTATAGGGAGGATGTGGAAGCTTTAGAGAGGGTGCAGAGGAGATTTACCAGGATGCTGCCTGGACTGGAGGGCATGTCTTATGAGGTAAGTTGAGGGAACTAGGGCTTTTCTCTGGAGCAAAGAAGGATGAGAAGTGACTTGGTAAAGGTGTCCAAGATGTTGAGAGGCAATAGATAGAGTGGATAGCCAGAGACTTTTTCCGATGGCAGAACTATCTATCATGAGGGGTCATAATTTTATGGTAATTAGAGGAAGGTTAAGGGGAGATGTCAGAGGTAGGTTCTTGACATAGAGAGTGCTGGGTGCATGGAATGCTCTGCCAGCAGTGGTCATACAGTCAGATATATAAGGGGCATTTAAGCAACTCTCGCATAGATACATGGAAGTTAGTACAATGATGGTTATGCAGGTTAGCCTGATCTTAGAGCAGGATAAAAGACTGGCACAACATTGAGAGCCAAAGGGCCTGTACTCTACATTACTGTTCTATATTCTATGTTCTACGTTTTTCTATTAACAGGTCAGTATATTCAACTGACTGCAACTCTGGACGATGCAATAGCTCTATTGTCAGGTACTAAATCTACAATAGGGCCCTTGCAATGTTTACAGAAATTACTAATATTGTAGCATTTAAAAAGAAACTCATGATGCAACCTTAATTTTATAACTAGCACCAAGAGGAACATTGCAAAAATCCTTGATTGATATAACCATGGTTAGTATCGAGGCTCAGGATAAACCGCATTTCTTCCAGATATCCTCCATGGCCAAACAAAAGCAAAATATCTGTTATATTCATCTTCAAATGTGCCATAAAATATATTTGCTGTCCCAAAACGTAGACATCTAACAGCTTAGTCATTTTGATGATCCCAAAATCAATGCTGTCTCTGGTACAGTGTCCCTGTAATATTAATCCTCTTTGTGATGATGAACTATCACTTGCTTCCCCAACACCACCGCACAAATCTTTGAAAATAAACTGAGCCCATCTCACGCATTTAACTTGATTAAATATCTTTCATAAACAGAATGTCAGGTGAATGAGTTAAGGCTGCAATTGAATCAAGGGGTATCATGGGTTTATATGTAGGTTAACAAGGTATTCACGACTGAGTTACAGACTGGAATCTAATAGCTAATTAATGTGTTAACACTTTTGTTGAACAAAGGACAAGCTGTTTAAATACACCATCATCCTCACTTGGAACTATAAAGCTGTTCCTTCACAGATGTTAGGTCAAAATCCATGAACTCCCTCCCTGACAGCACTATGGGTACCTAGTCCCAAAGGACAGCAGCAGTTCAAGAAGGCAGCTTAACATTCCAGGGTAATTAAGGATCAGCAATAAAAGCTGTCCTAGCCAGCTTTTGCACATGCCCCAATAAAAAAAATTAAGGCAAAATTCGAGCTGATGCAGCACTGAGGGAATGCTCCACTGTCAAAGGTGCAATCATTCAGATGAGACGTTAAACTGGAGCTCCATTTTTTCCTTCAGGTGGACATCAAAGATCTGTGGTACTTTACAAAGCAGAGGAGGCTTTCCTGGTCACAAACGAAAAAGCAAAAAGTGCTTGCTTTTAAAAATTCCTTCTACAGTCCTTGGTTTTAAAACAGTCCTTTTTCCATTTCGGCCCACAATCAAAAATATGGATAATAAAACAATGCAATCTTTACAAATGTGATAATGATTGGATGATCTACTTTTGTGGTGTTGATTAAGAGATAAATATTGGCAAGGCATCAGGAAAGGCTCTGAGGAAGGGTCACTCGACCTGAAATATTAACTCTGATTTCCCTCCACCTCCTGAGCTTTTCCAGCAATTTCTGTTCTTGTTTGTGAACAGACTCATTCTTGTTTGTTGATGGTTTTGTGAATATTGGCTCGACCTGTGGATCAGGTGATTACCGCGGCCATTTTGAAGGCAGTGTTTTTTTTTTCTCTTTGGAACTATTTCACTCCCAGGTGTTAAGGTCAGCTGAAAGGAAATCTAAAATTGTTAGCCAATAGTTTGTCACTTTCAGGACACCCTGACATCAATGATGAGAAAGTGGATGCTGATTCAATCAAAGCATTCAAGAGTGTATTGGATTATTATTGAAAAGGAAAAATGTTCAAGATTCCAAAGAGAAAGCAAGGAAATGACAGTGAATGAATTGCTCCTTTCAAGGGCCAGCACAGATTTGATGGGCTGAATCATCTCCACCTATGTTGTAAGCATCCTGCAATTCCATTTTAAAAAAATCTATGGTTCCATTCATAATTGGAAGATAGTACAGTTAGCCCCAGTTTATTACGTCAGAGAGATACACAGATGGACATAGTGTCTGCTCCATTAGAGGTTGAAACGGTCTCTGTAATACAGGAAAAATGAGGGGGATCTCATAGAAACCTACCAAATTCTAACAGAACAGGACACAGTAGATGCAAGAAGGATGTTTTTGATGACGGGGGAATCCAGAACTAAGGGTTACTGTGTAAGGGCATGGGGTAGACCATTTAGCACTGAGATGAAGATGAATTTCTTCACCCAACAATGGGGAGCCTGTGGAATTCTCTGCCACAGAAAATGATTGAGGTCAAAACAGTGAGTATTTTCAAGAAGGAGTTAAATATCGTACTTGGAGCTAAAGGTATCAAATTATGGGATGGAGGAGGGCAGGAATAGGTTATTAATCATAACTGGAAGGACTGAATGGTCTACTCCTACTCCTGTGATATAGCTGTCTTCTTGCTGCTGTGTATTGGCTGTTGGTTCTGGAGAGTTGAGCAACTAACCCAGGGGCAATTTTCCAAGCAGTCTTCCCATTTCAGAAACCATCATCATTGTTCTCTTCTTAAAAGTTTTACTATGACAGATCATCTTTACAAAGACGTAACACATGGGTACATGAGTTTGTTGTTTACAAATTAGCCACCAAGTTCCTGATATTACTGTACCTCCACTGGCAGTCAGTTAGCTTAAGGAGTTGGATGGTTGGTGAGTGATGCCAACAGTATGGGTACAACTCCCACACCAGCTGAGGTTACCATGAAGGATTCTCTTTCTCAACCTCTCCCCTTACCCAAGGCATGGTGACCCTCAGGTTTAAACCTCCACCCAGTTGTCTCTCTCTGATGAGAGAGCAGCTTCATGGTGTGATAAGACTAAGGCGACTTTATATCGCACACTGCACAAAGTGTGCTTAGAAAATTAGTGTGGGTCATTCTTGGTAACCAGAGCTAGTTATTGATCTGTATCCATTCCTTGCAGAGTAGGAAGAGGTGCCATCTTCTATACACTGTATTTCATGTGATCTAATGTCACTGCTTATAATGTCCGCAGTTATCGTATTCATAGTTAGTCCCTTATATTACAAGTAACTACCCTTTAAAAAGTACCTTACTAAGTACTGTGATGGCACTGTGGTGTTCTGAGATTGAGAAAGGGGTTATATAAAATACAGAAGGTCATTTGCAGGAAGTGTAACACTAACACCTGCCCCTCCCTCCTCACTATCCGCAGACCCAGACACACCTTCCAGGTGAAGCAGTGATTTACCTGCACTTCAGTCAACCTAGTCTACTGTATTTGCTGCTCACAACGTGGTCTCCCATGCAGTGAGGAGACAAAGTGCAGATTGGGGGACCACTTTGCAGAATATCTATATTCTATCTGCAAAAATGACCCTGATCTTCCAGTTGCCTACCATTTCAACATATCACTGTGTTCTCTGGCCAACATCTCTGCCTCATTCTTGCTGCAGTGCAGTGTAAGGTGGAAGAACAACAAATTCATTTTCCACTTGGGAACTCCACAGCCTTCTGGACTCAATATCGAGTTCTATAATTTTCAGGATTGAGGCATCTTCTCCCCTTACCCCAATCGTCCCATATCAGGCCCTGTCATCACAACCCACTGCCAGCCACTAACGGACCCTATTAATAGCTTATTGATTCTCCCAGGCTGACCTTTACTCATTCCGTTGTCTGCACAACTGTCTTTCTCTCTCTTTCTCTGGGTTCCATCTCCAACTATCATTTACTCCTTCCCCGTCCCCTCCATTTCTTCTTTAGCCTATATAGCAACCTTTTCCTAGCTACAATCAGTTCTGAAGAAGGGTCACTGGACCTGAAACATTAATTCTGCTTTCTCTCCACAGATGTTGCTGGACCTGCTGAGTTTTCCCAGCAATTTCTGTTCGTGGCACTCCCCAGCCCCCACGAGAAGGTTCTGGGGTAGCTGAAATTTTCAAAATGGAGAGCGACTGATTTGGAACAGGTGCCATGTATTTAGATAAAGTGAAGGCAGAGATCGGTCTTGATCCACTTGAATAGCAGAATTAATTAAAAGGGCTGAGTGGCCTCTTCCTGTTCCTATGTTCCTTTTTAATTAAATATACAGAAGCAAGAGAAACTGTCAAGTGTAATCGCCTGCCGAAAATTTCATTCTCTTTACTTTAGGGTCATTGCTCTCTGATCAATGTCATTGGCACAACCTTTCTCGTAATTGGAGACTGTCTAATCGAGGGAAGTGCAGTGTAAACTGGGAGCAGAATTAAAACCCATGACAAATATAAGGTTCACAAGGATTAATTAAAATATGAAAATGTAATGAGTAATTGCTATATTAATGGCAGTCACATTCAGAAGCTGGTTTTCTAATCAAAGTTGGAAGCTGCTTTTGTACCTTCCCAGCACCCACATAATTCCGATGCCAGCTCCCAACCTAAAAATCAAATTGTCAACATTTACTAAGGTCAGGAGCTGATGTGATCTATTTTTAATAGATCTTCTCAGCCTCAGGCTTTAATGTGATATCGTAAATCATAGTTTCATGTTGTACCTGGACACAGGAGAACCGTGCATCAAAAGTTAATGACATTAATATTGGTCTTGGAAGTACTGAATGATACAGTACAGCAGAGCAAAAGCACATAGCTCCTTGTCACTGTGCTGGCTCTTTAAAAAGGCTATTTCTACTCATTCACAGGATGAGAAAATCACTGGCTGGGCCAGCATTTATTGTCCATCCTTAATAGCTTTGTCTGGCATTTCAGTGGCTATGGTTTTGGAGTCACATAAAGACCAGACTTCCTTCCGTGAAAGATATTCATAAAAAAGGTTAGCTTTTATGATAATTAACAACGGTCACCATTAGATTAGTTTTTAATTCTAGATATTTTGTTGAATACAAATCCCACAGTGAGATTTGAACCAGGTCCCCATCCCCTGGCCATTGCTATCATGCCACTGACTCCCCACTCTCCAATTAATCCCATTCACCTTGCCCTTTCTTCAAATAAATGAGTAAATGTGAAGTTATACTTTTTGATAGGAGTAACAGCAAAATAGATTATTACTTAAATGGTAAAATGTTGCAGCATGTTGCTGTGCAGAGGGACCTGGGTGTCCTTGTGCTTGAATCGCAGAAGGTTGGTGTGCAGGCACAAGAAGTAATTAAGAAGACAAATGGAATTTTTGCCTTTCATTGCTAAATGGGTGGAGTTTAAAAGCAGAGAGGTAATGTTATAGCTGTCCAAGGTGCTGGTGAAGCCACTCCTGGAGTCCTGTGGGCAGTTTTGGTCTCCTTACTTGAGAAAGGATGTACTGGCACTGGAGGGGATGCAGAGGAGGTTCACTAGATTGATTACGAAGTTGAGGGGGTTTACTTATGAGGAGAGGCTGAGTAGATTGGGATTATATTCTTTCGAATTCAGAAGAATGAAGGGGGATCTTGTACAACCATATAAAATTATGAAAGGAATCGATAAAATAGGAATAGACTGGATGTTTCCATCGGTAGCTGAGACTAGGACAAGAGGGCATGGCCTCAAGATTAGAGGAAGCAGATTTCGAACTGAACTGAGAAGGAACATCTTCACCCAGAGGGTTGTTAATCTGTGGAATTCCTTGCGCAGGGAAGTAATTGACGCTACTTCAGTAATCGCTTTTAAAGCTAAGGTAGATACTTTTTGAAAAATAAAGGGATTAACGGTTATAGTGAGAGGATGGGTAAGTGGAGCTGAGTCCACAAAAAGATTAGCCATGATCTTATTGAATGGCAGAGCAGGCTCGAAGGGTCAGATCACCTACTCCTGCTCCTAATTCTTATGTTCTTATGTTTTAAATTCCTTACGTAAGTTTCAATATCACAACAGTTACTTGGATGTTAAGGGGATCATGGCGTGTAATGATGATGCAAGAAAATGGCATTGAGATAGAAACTCAGCCATTCTTTTACTGAATGGCAGAGTAGGTTTTTCTTATGTTCTTCATGTGATACTAACAATCTGATTTATCTGTATTTTTAACATCATGTAAGATTGGGCTTTGAATTTTACGTTAGTAACCTATAGGTTTTCAATGTGTCTGAAGATAATAAGAGTAAATAATCTGTAGCCAGGGTGATTAATTTTAACACAGTTTATGAGAGCTACTTTAGCAGCCTTTGTTTACTTTAAGATTTTATGACCTAGCAAATAAACAGTTGTACCTCAAGGTTTCTGTTAGAAATGTCTGGTCTGGGAGATATTTTTAAGCTTAGCAGAAACGCCCTTAGCTTAGAGGGATACTAATCAGTTTTACTTTGAGTGGGACAATTCTATGAAGTCCGTGTATGAGAATATTGTGAATTTAGACTACCTGGTCACCCCAGATTGAACATTTTGGGGTAAAACCCTACAGAGGTTTGAACTCAGGGCCATGATGGCTCCAGGAAGAAGCTATCAGCATTTCCAGTCTTGGAGTTAAAGTCATAGTTATCTTAAACTTATCAAGGTGTGAGAGAAAGTGAATCTGTGAATCTGTACAACAGTTACTATTGTATACTATATGTGATTGTTACTTGGTTTGAATTTGTAAAAGAGTATTTTGGGATTAAAAGGATTAGACTTTTACTGTGTGTTTAAAATTCTTTGAATTTGCGTCACAAATAAATAGCTTGGTTTATTTTATTGTATGTTAATTCCTTTTGCTTCATAAACCTCTGTTTTGTTGTTAAAATAAAATCTGCAACACTGTTTCAACGAAAGACTTCATCATTAAAACAAAACAATATAAAATATGATCTATCAAGACAGATTTCAGTTTGAAATTGGGTTTGTCCAGTATGAGCATTAACTGGGATCATAACATTATGATCACAATTGAAAGGTACTTCATCAGTTATAACATGCATCGGAATGTCATTGTAGTGATTGTAACAAGGTCAGCCTGCTGGACCTCACAGAATATGAGTTCCCCAATTGGGGTTGTTAGTCTTCTCCAATCAGAGAGCCCTGGCTGACAGATAAGAACAGGAGTATGCCTGTTGGCCCATTGGTCTAGGGGTGTAGTTATTGCATAGGGCTGATTGTCGTGTCGATATGCAGCCAGTCCGTGATTCAAATCCCCGAAGAGCCCTGGTTTCTTGTCTTCACCTTTACTTCTCCCCCCTTCACTGTTTGATTACATAGCAATGCCCTTTGATGAGGAGGGCACTGCTTGTCACTGGCCACTCGGATGTTTCCTTTCTTCCTGGCGGTGCAATATAAATAAAGATTTACACACTTGTTGTTCTTCACTGTGTCCAACACACATGACATGGGTGCGGGGGAAAAATAAACACTACCGCTGTTAGATGGTAGTGTGGGAAAAAGAGATTAAAAAGGAGAATAAAAAAGAACAGGAGTGTTAGGTGTCCTGTTCACTCTAAGAGCTGGCTCTGAGCTGGATCAGTGTCAAGGACTCTCCCTGTGTAAATAAAGGGTGACTTAGTGACGGGATACCAACCTCTGTGGAGTTATTTCAGTTTTGAGGTCGGATATGGTGCTTTACAAGATCTTTCTACTTTCTCTCTCTCCTATGGGAGATCCACTTCATCACAAATTTTCAGACAGGTGACTAAAACATTTCACCTGATGAAGGAGCGTGCTCCGAAAGCTTGTGATTTCAAATAAACCTGTTGGACTAAAACCTGGTGTCATGTGACTTCTGATTTCTTTTCCATGTTATCTAACAGTGACTATTGTCTGACTCAAGAGTTTTTGTAACCTTTTTATTTTCATTCCATCATGCCGAATATGGTGGCTCAGTGGTTAGCACTGCTGCCTCACAGCACCAGGGTCCCAGGTTCGATTCCAGCCTCCAGTCTGTGTGGTGTTTGCACATTCTCCCCGTGTCTGCGTGGGCTTCCACCGGGTGCTCCAGTTTCCTCCCACAGTCCAAAAATGTGCAGGTTAGATGAATTGGCCATGCTAAATTGCTCATAATGCTAGGTGCATTAGTCAGAGGGGAATGGGGCTGGGTGGGTTACTCTTTGGAGGGTCGATTTGGGCTGTTTCCGCACTGTGGGGAATCTAATCTACTCATTACAATTTTTTAGTACAGTTTTTCCATTCCACTGTTCTCTGACTCTCGCCATCAACTTTGTCCTCCCTTTCCTCTCATGGTAACCTACCTTGACTGTTCTCAAAACATTTCTTTTCCATGGTAGTCCATTGTTCAGTTAGAGTTGAACCTGCCCTAGCTTTGCTTCTCATTTATCTAGATCAGATTCATTTTTTTTCCACTGGTGAAGTTGTCTTTCTTATTCTTAATATAGATTATTTTTTTGTTCTCTCTCATAGCCAACTAAACCTTTCAACAAAACAACATTTGAAATGCTCACTTTGATTGCTGGATTAAGCAGCTAGTAACAAGTCATAGTTGGATCATCACTTTGGATCACTGAAAAACATTGAAACTAAACCAGCGAAAGGAGCATCATATATGTCGGCCATCGGGCAGCCCAATCCTAACAATGCCAGAACTCAACAGGAGTCATTATTGATCTGCTGAACATCCATTATCAAATCAACAAACCCAATAACCTCAGCCACTACATCAGTATGAAAACAGGAGAGAATAATTATGCACTTTGCTTCACTAAGAAAAAGAAGGCAATGTCTGAAGGGGTCCTAATGGAAGCATTATTTACAGCTCTAGGATACATTTGTAAACCTCAATTTCAATCATAATTTTTTTTATTTGTGTGTGCCAGTTACATTATTGGACTTGTCCAGGCAGTTTGCCAGAGATGGTTTTAATTTACTCCTGTTTGGAGAGACAACAGTAAATAAGCTGTCATGGCAGGTTATTGATTGAAACAAATTGTGTGGGAGGAATCCATAGGACGATGAAAAAGCTGTTAGGGATTTCTTTGTGACCAGTAATGAGAACTTCTGTCAATCAATAACTGATTTTCCCTCGCCTCAATCAAGAAGAAAAATTCAAAATACCTTGGAAAGGAGAGATATGATTTATTTATTGTGGTTTTCTCTGATTGGATTGAAAGGCAGATAATTATGTTGTAGGTCACTGCCAAGGTTGGCTGCATAAAGTTGAAATAAAATGAATGACAGAAATTCCTAGAGGCCTGGCACTCCAACCACAATGCCATAAACAAACACATAGATCAAATACCATCTGTCAATCCCTCAGAAAACGAACAGGAAAAGATATCACCACAAACCCCAGGAACCCCATCCAGGACAAACATATAAATACAAAGCAGCAGACAACAGCTTCGCTTCACTTGGAGGTCGCCACTGATGATGTTACCTAGCCAGGTAATGAAACGCCTGGATACCAAACCTACAGCTCAACGAGCAAACCTACACCCTGAAAGACAGAGAGCCTGAGAAGCTGAATTGAGCTGACGATGTCTGTAGGTTTGCACACAACTTGTTAACCTCCGTGGACAACAGCTCCAAGGGTTCAGGACTACTTCAGGCAATTCAGGCCAAGTATGTGTGCCCCACATCTGATTTGCCGCTTTCAGTATCCCATCTGGCCTCCCATCATCACTGCTCAAACCCCAGGATACAGACTCCAGATTCTGATCTTGGTTCTAATTCTCCGGTTTGTCCTGTTGGATTCTGTGGGTCTCTGGACATTAGGAAAGAGCTCTTCTCAATGCAGCTGTCTCATTTATGGATAAATCCTGCATCAGCAACCAGTAGGTAGCTATGTGTTTATTAGAGGCCTGGCCACATAAACATGCCAAGACTTAGAGATAGATTTTACCAACGCTTATTTAGTAAACCATGGAGGCTCTCACAGCCTGGACCAATCTTGTCTTCGCTCAACATTTATGTCTGATTAGGAAGAGTCAACACAGTGTGATGAAAAGAAACTTTGATAAACCTATTCAAACAAGTGGGTTTCCTCCCACAGTACAGAGATATGCAGATTAGGATGAATTGGCCATGCTAAATTGCCCCATGATGTCCAGGGATGTGCATGCCAGGTGGTTTAGACATGGGAAATGTAAGATTTCAGGGATGGGTCTGGGTAGGATGCTCTTCAGAGGGTTAGTATGGTCTCAATGGACCAAAAGGCCTGCTTCCATCCTGTGGGTATTGTATTCTATGACTCTAAACTTTGGAGGTTGTAACTATCAGGTTATATACAGGGGAGCCAGTCAGTGTAATTATCAGGGTATATACAGGGGAGCCAGTCAGTGTAACTATCAGGGTATATACAGGGGAGCCAGTCAGTGTAACTATCAGGGTATATACAGGGGAGCCAGTCAGTGTAACTATCAGGGTATATACAGGGGAGCCAGTCAGTGTAACTATCAGGGTATATACAGGGGAGCCAGTCAGTGTAACTATCAGGGTATATACAGGGGAGCCAGTCAGTGTAACTATCAGGGTATATACAGGGGAGCCAGTCAGTGTAACTATCAGGTTATATACAGGGGAGCCAGTCAGTGTAACTATCAGGGTATATACAGGGGAGCCAGTCAGTGTAACTATCAGGGTATATACAGGGGAGCCAGTCAGTGTAACTATCAGGGTATATACAGGGGAGCCAGTCAGTGTAACTATCAGGGTATATACAGGGGACCCAGTCAGTGTAACTATCAGGGTATCTACAGGGGAGCCAGTCAGTGTAACTATCAGGGTATATACAGGGGAGCCAGTCAGTGTAACTATCAGGGTATCTACAGGGGAGCCAGTCAGTGTAACTATCAGGGTATATACAGGGGAGCCAGTCAGTGTAACTATCAGGGTATATACAGGGGAGCCAGTCAGTGTAACTATCAGGGTATCTACAGGGGAGCCAGTCAGTGTAACTATCAGGGTATATACAGGGGAGCCAGTCAGTGTAACTATCAGGGTATATACAGGGGAGCCAGTCAGTGTAACTATCAGGTTATATACAGGGGAGCCAGTCAGTGTCGAGTATTTGAATTTTTGGAAAACCTTTGGTAAGGAACCATGCAAAATACTATTTTTAAAAAAGGGTTCATGGGAATAGGGGTATGCATTAGCATTGATGAGGATTGGTTAATGGAGAGAAAATAGAGTAAAAATAAATCAATTATTTTAGGGATGGCAGGGTTTAAAGGGTGGAGAGCCATAAAGATCAGCACCTGTATCTCATTTGACTGCAAACCATATTGTTTCACTTTGGGAGGTATTACTTTGTTGAATGATACATAAATATAAGTTGCTGATCAATCAATAACTCAGAAAGAGGAGCCAAGTGTAATATAACCAAGTTTACTGAAAATGCAAGGCTCAGTGGGAAGTACATTCTGACAAATAAGAATAAACACTAAATCCTTGCAAATAAAATGTTTGCATTTATGCAGAGTTTTGCTTGATCTTCAGAAGTCTCAAAGCACTTTACAGTTAATTAACTGTAGTCAACTGTAGTCATTGAATCCCTACAATTTGGAAGCGGGCCATTTATGAGGCTCACAACAACCTCCCACCCAGATCCACCCCATCCCTGTAACCTTGCACATCCCATGGCTAAGTGACCTAGCCTGCACATCCATGGGCCCTGTGGGCAAATTAACATGGGCAATCCACTAAACCTGCACATCTTTGGATAGTGGGAAAAAACTGGAGCACCCGGAGGAAACCCACACCAACAAGGGAAAAATGTTTAAACTCCATACAGGTAGTCACAGGAGGCTGGAATCAAACCCAGGTTCCTTGCATTGTGAGGTAGCAGTGCTAACCATTGTCACCATGTCACCCCAGGTGATAGAATGTGTAGACTGGGCTGCAACAAATTGGAGTACAGCAAGTTCTATCACACAACAATGTGCCAATAACCAGGCAACCCTTCACTGCTTTAGCTGTGTCTGCATCAAAGACGAATATCTATCTTCTGTCAATATGGCTGGCTAAACTAGCCATAACCTACTGAGATAGACATCCTGATAATATAAATTTATACACGGAAATAATTTAAAACTGGTAGGTAAGATTTCACGTGATGATCTGGAAGAGCTGTTGAAGCAGGTGCAATAGGAATTTTCAAAAGGGAATTAAATGAATACTTAAAAAGCAACACACACAGGAACCTGATGGAAGAGCAGAGGATGGTGTGACAACATGGAGAGCCCTTTCAAAGAGACGATGGTCACTGTGACCTCCTTTCTGTATGATTCTCTTGCTAGGCAAAATGCAAGCAACAATGTGACTATCAGTAAAATGAAGAAACCTTATGTATGATGATTTCATTTTGTTCCTCATCACAAATTGCTCATGTACCATAAAGGATCCCTATCAATTGTCTTTTGCAGAGATTGATGAACTGTACGAATGTCTCCAGTTGATTTTGTTTCTGTTTCAGGTTTCCAATCTCTCTTTCACTCCCTGAAATTGTGCATATTTATCAGATTTGTTTTTCACACTAAATGACCACTGGCTTTATTTCTCCACAGTTTCTTTATTATTGCATAACTGCTATAGTTCTCACAAAGTAAAATGATGAAAATGATGAGCAATAATGCAAAACTGATGTAATGCCAAATGATTGATAGTCCACTGTGTTTGACTGTCTAGACTAAATATTACTGGTTATGCATGGGATTTTAAAAAAGCATACAATCCCATTATAGTAATTCATTAACATCCCTTCGAACTTTATTAAGGCAACTGTTTTTCTTTGTATTAAATTTTACTCCTGCTAAATTGGTTAAATCTCCAGAAATCATGCCAAATGCTGGAAGAATGGATATTTGAATCATGTTTCTTCTGTCAATGGTGAGATCTGGGGTTCCAGATGCATGCAAAGTAAGATGATAAAAATGGAATAGGGAAAGACATCGAGAAAGTAGAAATGAAAGAGCATTGACAGTAGTAGACCAGTAGGAAGCCTAGTGATAGTATGAGCCTAGACCATAAGACAAAGGAGCAGAATAGGCCATTCAGCCTATCGAATCTGCTCTGCCATTCAATGAGTCAATGGCTAATCCAGCCATTCTTAACTCCGCTTTCCTGCTTTATTACCATAACCCTTCATTCCTTTACTGATAAACTGTTTCAGGTAACTACGCGCTAATGATGGAAAGTCCAGACCTGATGGGCCAAATGGCATTTTTTTTAGCCTGTTGCATGCTTAAGACTATAGACAATAGACAATAGGTGCAGGAGTAGGCCATTCTGCCCTTCGAGCCTGCACCACCATTCATTATGATCATGGCTGATCATCCTCAATCAGTATCCTGTTCCTGCCTTATCTCCATAACCCTTGATTCCACTATTCTTGAGAGCTCTATCCAACTCTTTCTTAAACGAATCCAGAGACTGGGTCTCCACTGCCTTCTGGGGCAGAGCATTCCACACACCCACCACTCTCTGGATGAAGAAGTTTCTCCTCATCTCTGTCCTAAATGGCCTACTTCTTATTTTTAAGTTGTGTCCCCTGGTTCGGGACTCACCCATCAGTGGAAACATGTTTCCTGCCTCCAGAGTGACCAATTCTTTAATAATCTTATACGTCTCAATCAGAATTCCTCTCAGTCTTCTAAACTCAAGGGTATACAAGCCCAGTTGCTCCAATCTTTCAACATAAGATAGTCCCGCCATTCCAGGGATTGACCTCGTGAACCTACGCTGCACTCCCTCAATAGCCAGAATGTCTTTCCACACATTTGGAGACCAGAACTGCACACAAAGTTCCAGGTGCGGTCTCACCAGGGCCCTGTACAGCTGCAGAAGAACCTCTTTGCTTCTATACTCAATCCCTCTTGTTATGAAGGCCAGCATGCTATTAGCCTTCTTCACTACCTACAGTACCTGCACGCTTGCCATCATGGACTGGTGTACAAGAACACCCAGATCTCTTCGTACTGCCCCTTTACCTAACTTGACTTCATTTAGGTAGTAACCTGCTTTCCTGTTCTTGCCACCAAAGTGGATAACCATACATTTATCCACATTAAATTGCATCCGCCATGCATCTGTCCACTCACCTAACTTGTCCAGGTCACCCTGTAATCTCCTAACATCCTCCCCACATTTCACCCTGCCACTCAGCTTTGTATCATCAGCAAATTTGCTAATATTACTATTAATACCATCTTCTATATCATTAATACATATTGTAAAAAGCTGCGGTCCCAGCACTGATCCCTGTGGTACCCCACTGGTCACCGCCTGCCATTCTGAAAGCTAACATAATTGGATCATTCTCAGTACATTCAATTCATTACAGTGAATTGTTGTGCAACTTCTCTAACTGGGAAGCTTAACTTACTGTAAAGATGTGAGAATAGGGATCAATTTTTCAGAAACTGAAGCATGAATGCTTCACTGGAAGACATTGAATCCTTTCTTACCAAAAGTACGTCTTAATGCAGAATAACAAATCTTAAACTGGGCTTAGGAAAGTTGCAGGAGCCATGTACTTCTTTCTTACACCCTATATTCTACCTTGTCTGTTCCATTCTGTTCCATAAACATGATAATCTCACAGGCAAAGGGGACCAACGATTAATCGAAGGACACTTTGTGAAGGAGGCTTGAGCTTGCTCTCTTATTCAATTGAATTGTGACTGATCTGTACCTCAGCATTTTCTCAGTATCCTTTGGTTGTCTGATCTAATAAAATCCTATCAATCTCAGTCTGGATTTTTTAAAATATTTGCTCATGGAATGAGGACATCACTGGTTATGCCAACACTGGTAATTGTCCCAACTCTAACCATGCAGATGGCAGATATGAGTCAACATATCTGGGCGTCTGAAGTCAGATGTTGGTCAGACTGAAGTCAGATGTTGGTCAGACTATGTAAAGCAACAGATTTTCTTCCCTAAAGAATGTTAGTAAACCAGATAGGGTTTTACAATAATTAATACTCTACATCTACAAACATTCAAACCCTTGACCGCTGATGCTAAGTAGCAGCAGTGTGTACTATCTCCAAGATGCACTGCAGAAATTCACCAAAGATCCTCAGACAGCACCTTCCAAACCCACGACCACTTCCAACTATAAGGATAAGGGCAGCAGGTACTTGGGTACACCACCATCTGCAAGTTCCCCTCCAAGTCACTCACCATCCTTGGAAGTACACCGCTGTTCCTTCACAGTCATTGGAACAAAGTCCTGGAATTCCCTTCCTACTGGTATTGTGGGTCAACCCACAACAAGTGGGCTGCAGTGATTCAAGAAGGCAGCTCACCACCACCTTCTCAAGGGCACTGTGGGGCAACACAGTGGCTCAGTGTTTAGCACTGTTGTCTCACAGCGCCAGTGACCTGGGTTCAATTCCAGCCTTGGGCGACTGTCTGTGTGGAGTTTGCACATTCTCCCTTTGTCTGCCTGGGTTTCGTCCGGGTGCTCTGGTTTCCTCCCACAGTCCAAAGGTGTGCAGGTTAGGATGGATTGGCTATACTAAAATTGCCCATAGTGTTCAGGGATGTGTAGGTAAGGTATACTAGTTTCGGGTAAATGGAGAGCAGTTGGGGAATGTGGCTGGGTGAGTTATTCTTCAGAGGTTTGGTGTGGACCTGTTGGGCTGAAGGGCCTGTTTCCATACTATAGGGATTCTATATCTATATCTAAATAAGGATGGGCTATCAATAGTGGCCAGCCAGCGACACCCAAGTCCCACAAATGAAAAAAAATACTCTTTCAATATCAAGTGTTTTAAAATAAAAACTTAATTCAAATTTCACCCAAGTCCCCATGAACATGAATCCTAAGCCAGTGGTAATGACCACAACACCACTTCTCCATTTGAGTGAGTTCTTAGAGTCTGCCCAAGCATCATATTCTGCCTAAATCCTGCCTAGTTCTGAAGTCCAGCAGATGCTTGGCTTGGCCTGTCTTTTTATTCCGAAGCTTCCTTCCAGAAACAATTCCCTCCATACAGCTGGAAATAGTAAGCTAGTAATAGTAAAATGTGGAGCTGGAAAAACACAGCAGGTCAGACAGCATCAGAGGAGCAGGAGAGTCAGTGTTTCAGGTCAGAAACCTTCATTGCTCCACACACAATGTGCCATCTTAGTGATCTGTAGATAATGTTACCAGACTAGTAATCCTCTAACATTTTGAAGAAATGAGTTCAAACCCTACCACGGCAGCTGGTGGGATTTAAATTTGATGAATCCAGCTAGAACACAAAGCTGTTTTCAGTAATAGTGACCTTGACAACGCGTTGTAAAAAAAAATCTGCTCTTTTGGGATGAACAACATCCAATAACATTGGCATCCCAGGAAAGAACATTTTAAAAAAAGATTAAGTAGCCCCTGAGGGAAGGGAAAGAGGCAACAAATTAAGTGAAGAACTAGGATTTGCGCAGTGCTGTGTCCAGCTGTCCTCAGTGCAAGGTGAAAGATAAAAGGAGATAATCAGTCCCCCAGGGCCGAGGTGAAAGGGTTGATGTGGCTAAAGAAAATTTCTTAAACTTCTGACCCTTATGTAGAGTGTCTCAAGTTTCTTTGTGTTGGTTATAGAATAAAACTCCCTCAACAATGACCCATCATCATTAGGTGTCTGCCTTATAAGATAGACAGAAGATCAAGCTTCCTCTTAAACTGAAAGTAAAGTTTTCTCTCCTCTTTTAAACAGAAAGTAAGGCTTTCTCTACATTGTCCCCTTCAAATGCTGCCAGGACAGGAACAGCACATGGTTAGATACTGAGAAAAGGTGACATGGGTGACACTGTGACTTAGTAACAGGAAATCCTAACTAAGGGCAGCATGGTGGCTCAGTGGTTAGCACTGCTGCCTTGGTGTACCTGGGTTCAATTCCAATCTTTGGCAAATATCTGTGTGGAGTTTTCATATTCTCACTCTGTCTGTATGTGTTTCCTCCCACAGTCCCAGGATATACAGGTTAGGTGGATTAGCCATGTCAACTAAAGGGTTATGGAGATTGAGCTCTTCAGAGGGTCGGTGCAGACTCGATGGGTCAAATAGCTTCTTTTCACACTTTCCACACAGGAATCTATGATCCTAAAACTCCCTCTGCTCTGTTAAACTGAAAGTAAAGCTGTACATACACAGTCCCCATTAAAAACTCTCAAGACTGGATTAGATTCAGAATAAAGCTCCCTCTATACTATCACATTAAACATTCCCTGGCAAAATGCATCATGGTATTGTATAAAACTTGACCTATCAAATACTCCCATGGCTGATACAGTAACACTTCGGTCCTGAGTATAAATTTCCCTCAATACTCATTGTTTATCTGGCTCCCTCTTAACCAAATACCCAGGTAGAACAAAGAGTTCTGGTGAATACAGCCAATGGTAACATAGTGGTAATGTCCCTGAGTTAATAATCCAGAGACCTAGATCTTGGGTTCAGATCCCACCACAGCATCTGATGAAATTTAAATTCACTGAATAGAACCAGAAGTTGAAATCTACTCTTGGTGATGGTGAGTATGAAACTATCTGGTTCAGTTATGCCCTATAGAAAAGGAAATCTGGTCTGGCCTAAATGCTGCACTAGACCCACAGTAATGTGGTTGACTCTTAATTGCCCTTTGAAATAGCCGAGCAATTCACTCAAGCACAATTAGAAGTAAACAGCAAATGCTAAGTCCCATGAAAGATTTTTAAAAACCCTCAAAATTGCCACAATAGATTACCTTGTAATTGAATTCATTACTGTTTGTACGAGATTGCTGTGGCATCTTTCCTATATTATGATAGTGATCACATTTCAAAACTAATCCATCGACTGTGAAATATTTCAGGACATCCTGATCCCCACAGTAGATACTAAATAAACCAGAGTTCTTTCTCTTTGGAAATGTATCTATGTTTTTCATCTCAACCCCTCCACCCGTGGTAACACCATCCACATTCTCACCCCTTTCGAGACACACAGCATGGAAACAGACCCCTCAGTCCAACCCATCCATGTCGATGATGAATTAAATGAATCTAGTTCCATATGCCAGCATTTGGCCCATCCTATTCATATACCCATCGAGATGCCTTTTAAATGTTTTAATTGTACCAGCCTTTGAGTTCTTCTGGCAACTCGTTTCTTACACATACTACCATCTGCATTCAAAAATTGCCCCTTAAATTGCTTTTAAGTCTTTCCCCTCTTGGTAAAGAAGTTATTTCTGAATTCTCTATTCTCTATTAATAACAGTTTGTATTTACAGTCCCTCCTCATGGTGTTTCTCACAAGTGAAAGCATCGCCTCTACAACTAACCTAGCAAACCTTTCCATAATCTTAAAAGACTTCCAGTAGATGTCGTTTCTCTATTCCAGAGTAAAAGAAAAGTGTTTTGTCATCTGGAAATTTGTCTTTGTGACATTTTCACATGTCGCAAGGCCAGCACCTCATTACACAGACCATTTGCTTAAAACCTACAAACAGTTATGGGAGACATTCACCAGATGCCAATGCTCCCTTATTATTCATTGGGACTGCTGGGGCTACTAACCATATTAAGCACTGGCAAGCTGCTATTCAGTTTTTAATGAATCTGAGTCACTAATTTGTTTCAAGAGGATCTTCCAGAGGGAATAATGTTGTCTCTTCAACAGTTTAGAATGAGTCAGAATTATTAGCTGAACCACCAATAGTATATTTAGGGAATAACAGGGCTTCTCTTGCCATCCAACTAACTGTCAATCTGATTCACTAACTGGAATCATTAGCGCTTGACAAGAGAGTATTTTACCTTGTCTTGTTTTCACTAGTTGGACCTAATTGTTGGCTGAGTTAACTACAGACAATTGTTTCAAAGCAGTTAAAAGATACTAGGAACCTGATATTGATAACGCGATCTCTTTCAATACCACTCTAATTAGAGTATTTAAAGATTACACAAAATAGTGTTTGCCAATTTTTTTTAAAATTAGATTTCCTACAGTGTGGAAAACAGGCCCTTTGGCCCAAGCAGTCCATACCGACCCTCCGAAGAGTAACCCACCCAGAACCATTTCCCTCTGACTAATGCACCTAACACTATGGGCAATTTAGCATGGCCAATTCACCTGACCTGCACATCTTTGGACTGTGGGAGGAAACCGGAGCACCCGGAGGAAACCCACGCAGACACGGGGAGAATGTGCAAACTCCACACAGACAGTCACCTGAGGCGGAATTAAACCTGGGACCCTGGTGCTGTGAGGCAGCAGTGCTAACCACTGAGCCACTGTGTCGCCCCAATTGTTTAGCTCTGATGTCTAGATGGCTGGTTTGTGATGCATGATTGACAGCAACAGTGAGGGATCAATTCCCACCCCAGTGAGATTACACTCTAGGGCTCTCCATCTCATCCTCTCCCCTCACCTGAAGTGTGCTGACCCTCAGGTTAAACCACTACCAGTTGTCTCTCTCTAATGAGAAGGCAGCCCCATGGTCTAGAAAGTCTATGGCATCTTTACACAAGATAGTATCAGTGGCCCTAAGATACAATATAGGGTTGAGGCCTCTTGAGGAGCAATGGTAGTGCTCCCTATCTCCGGGCCGTGAGACCCAGGTTCAAATGCCGTCTACTTTAGAGGCGTGTGACTACATTTCAGAACAGGTTGAGTTGCCAAGGGAAAATATCTATAAAATAAGGTGGAAAGACCTCATTGGGAAATAACAGAAGAATAACGGTATCAGCCGGGGCTCAGTCTACAGCACTCTTGTCACAGAAAGTTGAGGGCTCTATTTTCAGGTGGAGTACTCCAGTGCCATTCTGGTGGAGTTCTGCACTGTCTGAACTCTGGACTTTGAAATTGGATGTTAAACCTTCTCCCCTTCAGGCAGATACAAAAGATTTCTTGTCAAGGTTTGGAAGGAGTCGACAAAGTGTGGAGCTGGAAAAAACACAGCAGGTCAGGCAGCATCTGAGTTTGTCAACTCTCCTGCTCCTCAGATGTTTTTTCCAGCTCCACACTTTATCGACCCTGACTATACAGCGTCTGCTGTCTTCACCATCTCCATGGTTTTGAAGGAGGACAGGGAGTCATGATTTGCCCAGTATTTGTCCCCACAGTCAACCAAGAGCATTAAGAGGGAACAAACTGGTTGCCCTTGTTTCCCACATTATGTTGGGAGTGCTTATCTATATGAAAAACTTCTTTTTTATTAATTCACTGGATGAGGGTATCACTAGCTAGGCAGCATTTATTGCCCATCCCTAATTGCACAGTTGGTATTTAAGAGTCAACCACATTGCTGTGGGTCTGCAGTCACATGTAGGCCAGACCAGGTAAGGATGGCAGTTTTCTTCCCTACAGGGCATTAGTGAACCAGATGGGTTTTTCTCCCAACAACCATTAAGCTATTAATTTCAGACTTTTTAAAACTTAAATTCAAATTCCACCAACTGTTGTGGTGGGATTCGGACCTGGGTCCGCAAAGCATTAATCTGGGTCTCTGGATTAAGAGTCCAGCAATAATACCATCACCTCCCTGTAAGATATGACCCACTTAGATGGTTTTTGGATTAAACAGGGATCACCAAGGAACGTGGAAAAGGTCTAATGTGGGTTGTAAGCCACCTGCAGATTACAGAAAGTTCATTGACTTTGGAAAAACAGGAAAGCAAAGGGAGACAAGAGTTGGGAGTTTATTGACTTTGATTGCTGGAAAACCACCAGATTGGAGGAGAAATGGAGGACCTATGCTGCTGACTGCCTCATGACCATCTCTGATTTTGATAACTGTTTCGAAAATCTAGAGAATAAGAAGGGGGAAAGCTTCCAAAGTGTACAGTACAGCCACTACTCAGTATCTTGACTACTTTGTAAGTGCTGAAAAGCTGACCGGGGATTTCTTTTCAAAGATTTGGAGCTGGCCCAGTTTCTATCTTTGCCTCGAAAATCTTCCAAAAATCAATGGCTGTCAGCAATTTGATCTCTTTAACAAGAAACCCAATGGATTGTGAAAATGCCTCAAGTATTTTGGTTTTGGACTCTTTGTCAATAAAGCTGTTTATCTTTTGCCCTTTTTAATTATCACCTCTGCAGGGTTACATTGTCTTTGGTGTTATGAGAGTGTTTTTATTTTGGAATTGAAAGGGCAGATTGCTCTAATCTTGGATTTTATCTTAGTTTTAGCTTGTTTTGCTACTTGAGTTAATAAATTTGTTTCTTACAATAAATGGATTACTTAATGAGTTCATTTAAGAAAACTAATAAAAGTCTATTTTATTCTGGGCAGCAGTAACAAAGGGAAACAATTAACCATTTTGGTCTTTGAATCAAAACACTGACAATCATGATGTGACGAATGGAGTAGAAGGGCTCGATTATGAGCAGATTTGTCCCATCAGTCATAACAGTGACAAGAACAACTTTACTTCAAATGTACTTTATTGACATAAAACACTTTGAGTTGTCCTGAGAGCAGGAAAGGGACTTTACGGATTCAGGTTCTTTCTCCTGTACAGTTAAAGCAGAGGAACACTGAAATTGCTAAAGTCAGTTTATAAGCAGCTGGGAAACAGGAGTTGTATTTAAAAAAAATTGATAAAGGGGATGAACAGAAGTTATGGATAATGAAGCAATTAATCTTAGCAGTGCTCAATTAATTAAACGTTGCAGGCAATCCATCCTTTGTTAATATATGCATTGATAAGCCCATGTCAAGGGCAAGATGCAAACAACAGGACAAGATTGGAAAACAGTAAAACACAAGCAATCAGTAGAAACTTGAGAACAAATTCAAGGCTGATACTAGGCAGTACTGAGGGAGTGCTGTGATACTGGAAATGCCATCTTTAAGTGAGGTATTAAATTGAGTCGAAAGCAGATGTGAAAGATACCACCAAACTATTTCAAAGAATATTGGGAGTTCTGACTAACATTTACCAACATTTACCCCTCAGTCAACATCATTACTACAGATTACTTGCTCTCTATCACATTTGCTTCTGGGATTCACCCGGACTGATTCCTTGGCCTCTCTGTGTGTTATGATCTTAACCAGTTTCTCAGTGTAACTCCAGAGGGACAGTTGACTGAAACCAATATGATCATTGCCTGCCTGCAACTTCCCTGAAGCCCATAAACCTCCTCCTTTCTCATTGCCTCATACACCTAACACTCCTTCAAAATGAAACAGCAACTTACTTGTTCTCCTTTCAATCCAAACCACTGTATTTGTTGCTCAAGGCTGTGGTCTCCCCTACCCAGGTTACATGACCACTTTGTAGAGGTCAGTCTATCAACATGACCCTAGGCTTCCCATCTGTTGGCTTGTTAATCCAGGACTTCCATCCAACTTTGACTCTTCTGTCCCAGGTCTGTTGCTGTGTTCCAATGAAGATTCAACACAAACTCAAGGAAAAGCGTATCATTTTTAACGTAGTAATTTATAACCCTTGAGGCTCAATACTAAATTCAACAATTTTACATTGTAACTTTTGCCTCAATTCTGTTTGGGATTTTTATTTGTTGTTTATTTCCAACTTCTCAATTTCCTCTTTATTCCTTTACTCAGTTTTCAGGTGTCACCTATCCTGACATTCACACCTCCTCTGGAAAAACATTTTGTTTCTTTTGTGCATTTTGTTTGAATAGGGAGGGTATAGAGGGATACTGACCGATAAGAACAGAAGATTCGTTTTGTAGTTTAGTTAGGGCATGTTGATCAGGACAGGCCTGGAGGGCCAAAGGGCCTGTTCCTGTGCAGTACTTTTTTTTTGTTCTCTCATTACCATCTCCTTTTCCTTCACATCATTGTCATCTCTTTCACTATTTTAACTTTCCTGCTCTGAGGTGGCATGATGGCTCAGTGGTTAGCACTGGTGCCTCACAGCACCAGGGACGTGGGATCAATTCCAGCCATGGGCACATTCTCCCCGTGTATGTGTGGGCTTCCTCCCACAATCCAAAGATGTGCAGGCCAGATGAATTAGCATTGCTAAATTGCCCATTGTGTAGGCTGCTTTAGTAAGAGGGAAATGGGCCAGGGTGGATTACTCTTTGGAGGGTCAGTGTGGACTTGCTGGACTGAAAGGCCTGTTTCCATACTGTAGGGAATCTAATCTAATCTCAAACTCTTCCCCGTTCTGATGGAAGGTCACAGACCTACCATCTTAACATCACTTATTTCTCCTTCCATATTGTCAGACCTACTGAGCATTTCCTGCTTTTAGAGGTAATGGACCATTGAGGAAAACTTTAACACCTCTCATCTCACTTTCCTCCCCGGTCCTCTGACCCCAGTGCCTTCAGAATGCCCATCAGCCATGATTGAATGGCGGAGAGGACTCGATGGGCCGAATAGCCTTACTTCCACTCCTATGTCTTATGGTCTTCTGGTCTTATGGAATCATGGATCACTTACCTGACTTGTGGGAAGCAATCATGAGTGGCCTTTGACTGGTCAGAATACTGCTCCGCCCTGTCATAAGATAAATGCTCACCATGCTACATGAGCAAGACATTTACAACACAATGGGAGGCCATTCAGCCCATTGTGACCATGTCAGTTCACAAAGATCTGACTACACTAATCACATTTTTCAGCTCTTGGCTGATAGCCCTGGAGGCTATGGCAATGCAAGTGAATATCTAAATACTGCTTAAATGTTATGATAGCTTCTGATACAACCGCCCTTCCAGATTCCCAGCACCCTCTAAATGATAGAATTTCACCTCAACCTCTCCCCTTAGCCTTCCATCTCTTACCTTAAATCGATGCCCACTAATTATTAAACCCTCTACTAAGTGTTAAAGTGCTTTCCTATCCACCTTATCTCTGACCCTCACAAACATATATTTCTCTGTTCGGTCTCCCTTAAACCAAGGAAAACAATCCCTGTCCAAAGTTTACTCTAATTCACTTCCACTACTACGGACCATAGAGGTCAAGAAACCAATCCATCAGCACTTTAATCATGTTGCATGGAACCTCCCAGTGGGTGGCTATGCAGCTTACAGGGATAATTACACCAGCCTAACAAATATTTCCATAAAGCTCAGTGACTTCAGCATCCAGAAGATCTCCTGAGCACCCTCTCTCTAGTGTTGCCACCATTTTCTTACCAGATAGGGTTCTACAGATCCTGTTGGGTCTAGTGTGATCATGGGAAACCTAATGGGAAGAGATTCCTGTCTTAAACAAGATGTCGTTTGTTGCATGGTAGCAACTAGGTACATGTAACATTGGTATAACAGTGACAGATACATGATGGCTTTTCAGAAAATACAGAGGAGAAAGTGAGGTCTGCAGATGCTGGAGATCAGAGCTGAAAATGTGTTGCTGGAAAAGCGCAGCAGGTCAGGCAGCATCCAGGGAACAGGAGAATCGATGTTTCGGGCATAAGCCCTTCCTGTTCCCTGTTCCCTAGATGCTGCCTGACCTGCTGCGCTTTTCCAGCAACACATTTTCAGCAGAAAATACAGAGGCAAGGGAAGAGGAAAGGAAAGTAAGAACCAAGGGGGAACACCAGTATCAGAGTGAAGATAGGATATAATACATAAGAACATAACAAACAGGAGCAGGAGTAGGCCATCTGCCTGCTGGGCCTCCTCCAGCATTCAATAAGATCATGGCTGATCTTTTCATTGACTCAGCTCCACGTACCCGCCCGCTCACCATAACCCTTAATTCATTTATTGTTCAAAAATCTATCTTTGTTTTTTAAAACATTCAATGAGGTAGCCTCAACTGCTCACAGGCCAGAGAATTCCATAGATTCACAAGTAACTAACAAGAGGAAAATGGCAGTGCAAGGCAAAAGGCTGATGGTAATGCCTACCTAAGCAGGTCAATGTGATCTCTTCTTTCCCACGATGGGTAAGATCGGTTCTGGTGGGGCAACTTTGGAAAGTTGCAGGAGAGTCAAGCAGGGTCCTGTTCTCTTTGCCACATATTTCTCTTTGTTGCTGTCATACGCAGGTCATCTCCAGAGATTGTCTCCTTACATCCAGAACTGAGACCCAAGACAACATTGTGCTGAGTCCTCTTCAGAGGATGTGCTGATAATGCCACACTTACAGTAGCAGTGGACAGATTGTCTCACATCTGGAAAGAGCTTGCTTTGACCATCGGCTTCAGGAAAACAAATGCTATGGTGCAGGACGTTGCTATCGCACCATTTATCAGGCACTAACAATGTGACGCTGGAGGTTGGTGATGAATTCACACATCCAGGGCCGATGTAACCAGCAATCTGTCACTTGATACTGCCATCAGCACACACAACACAAGAGCTGCAGCTGTCATGGCCCGGCTGAGTAAGGGAGTGTGGATCAACAGCAATCCGACAAAAGACACACGCTGCGAGTCTATCAAACCAGCATCCACAACCCACTCTTAGCAGGAGAAAAGGAGGAACAGTTTTCACCCTCGCAGTCTTATACTTGTCCTTGGCATCCCTTGGCAGGACTAGGTCACCAACTCAGAGTGTGGTATTCAAGAGGGCATTGATTTAGAGTGATGTACAAACAAAGCACAGATGATGTAGAAACAGTTTTTGCACAGTGAGTAACAGTAAAGTCTCCATAATGCTACCAGATCGGAGGGTCGCTCTCTCATCAGAGAGAGGTGACTGGTAGTTGTTTAACCTGAGGGTCACCATACCTCAGGCAAGGGAGAGGTCAGGAATAGAGAGCTTCATCACTCAGCGTCCAGTTAGGGTGTGGAATGAGTTGTCTGGAAATGTTCAATTGAGGCATTCATGAGGGGCATTGGATGATCATTTGGATAGAAATGGTGCACAGGGAATGGGGACAAGGCCAGAGACTGACACAAGGTGATAGAACCGCTGCAGGCATGATGGGCTGAATGGTGTCAATGTGCACTTTAATGATTCATTGCACTGTCCGGGCCACATCCAAAGGATGGCTGTCCGGTGCATACAGAGAGAATTTCTGCACAGTGAACTGGCCATTGGGTTATAAACTCCTCAAGTCTATAATTCCACTCCAAGAACACCAGCAAGCGAGTTGTGAAAGTGACAGGCTCTGGCACCAACAACCGAGAGCCATCACTGATGGCCATGACCCCTCCAGGCTGGTTGTCTGGAAGGACACTGGAAGAGGTGAGCAGAAAGCTCAGCTAGCTGAGAAGAGGTCCCAGGGAAAACTGAGGCCAGTGAATCAATCACCTCTCCCCCACTGTCTCACCGAGCAATCAATCCCACTGAGACTGGCTGTGTCAGACTAGGGCTATGGAGGTGCACCATGTGATGCTTAAAAGAGTTGACCTCCGTGACTCAAATCACCACCAAGGCTGCCGTGATCACTAAAAGAACAAAAATTGGGTGAAGCAGTTTAAGTGGAAAAATCGACACCTGCAGAGGCTAGAGACAGAGAGTAATCACAAAACTTGAAGTGAAGAAGTTTGTGGAGTTAATGTGGAACAAGGTGAAAGAATCAATTTAAATTGTTTTCTTATTATGTCCCTACAACGTTCCCATAGAGCACATGCAATTTTATGGAGTACTATCCAGCATTATTTCCATGTTAAAGGGTCAGTTCCATTATTTGAAGGAGATGTATGCGTGGGATCCTCACTTTCTCAGTAACAGATGCCACTTTAATTGGGTTTAATTACAAAGGATCTTCATTTCTTTCCTCTAATTTGTGTTCATTTCTAAACAGCATGTCTCATTCACTCCTGGGACGAAAGAGCTGCAAACAGAGTATTTACTCAATCTCCTGAAGGCAGATAATACATGAACACCAGAACAAACAAGCTTAAATACTGAGGAGCTGGAGTGCCAGATGAAAGACAGCATAGCTTTGATATCCTAGAATACAAGAGCATTTATTATTTGGATGCACATTGCATCCATTCAGATTGCACCTGGGAAATATCTACTTTGCATCAAAATACACTGAAGGGTTTTGTTTATTTTGATACGAGGCATGCAATGGAAGGACATCTTCTTAAGCTGTGACTCCTGAGAGAGAATGCTTAGCTCCCTTTCAAACTGCATAGACTTCATGAGCAGGGTCTTTATCAGAGTGCTCCTTCCAGTTGTTCCTTTAGCCACTTTCCCTGCTTATGATTTGGAGGAGCCGGTGTTGGACTGGGGTGTACAAAGTTAAAAATCACACAACACCAGGTTATAGTCCAACAGGTTTAATTGGAAGCACTAGCTTTCAGAGCGCTGCTCCTTCATCAGGTGGTTGTCTTTTTTCCCTGAAAAGTCTCTGGTAATTATTTCCCATAGGTCACTTCCAGCAATATTGCCTCCTGAGGCATTTGACCATGTCGAACATGTTACATAAGGGCAAGTTGTTGTCATAACTATTTGTTATTTTTTCTACTTTTATTGATTTTCTTCAATCTCCATGCTCTGAGCAAGTCAAACTAACAATCTCCATTTAAACAAAGAGAGCCCAGCGGGGCTAAAGGATTGAGCGGGGATGGTGGCTGGGAGTACTGCAAGATGCTAGCTTTATATTTGGGCCCATTTCATTCATTCTTCAAGTTGACAAACTTTGGTCAAAACTGATGTGTTAACCTTTGAGATTAAATGTGTGAAAGAACCTTGCTGTGCTGTTTTAGTTCATCCACTATCACCTGACTAGTTTTGAACTATCTTCACTGTGATCAGATAATTACCTGTTATCCACAGGGAGACTTCTTGTCAGAGGTAAGGTGTTTAAGCTATCACCTATACCTTCAAGTTTTGGTTTCTGATGAAAGGCCATCACCCTGAAACATTAAGTCTGTTTTGTCTTTCCACAGATAGAGCCAGACCTGCTGGAAATTTCCAGCAACTCCTCCTTCTATTTCCAACATCCGCAGTATTTCCCTAAATGCCAGGTAGTGGTACAAACAGATATTATGAAGGGCTCTTCATTTTATACAGTGCAAGTGATTACAAGACCATCAAAATTAATGGCATACATTATAATAAGAGAGATTACAAAGCCATTGAAATAATGGAGTTGTTTATTTTACATAATAGGACAGTTTGCAGGCCCATCAAAATGAATAGTGCCGGTCTGATTACAAAGAGACAGGTTACAAACATTGAAACAAAACTTATTTCCTTCACACACACAAAAGTTAAATGAATAGTATTCTGTGTTTTTACTGAGACCAAGTATCATAGCAGAAAGCATCAACCTTTAGCAGTATGACAAAGAGTCTCACTGGAAATAGGTAGCTGCCTATTGCAGTAAAATGGTTATAAAAGACATTCGGTGAAAAATAAAACAGGGACACACATATGTTGACAAGCATGGTCAAAAAAAAATGACCTATTTAGTTCAGAAGCTACATCCTGAAAGTGTAGCAGACCAGATGGCTGTTTCCATCATTAGAAAAATCGCAGAATCTTGTAGAAAGGAAGGAGGACATTCAGCCTATTGCAACTATGCTGGCTCTTTGAAAGAGACGTCGCATCTTCTCATGAGTCTGAAAATTAGTCCTTTCCAATTCCACGTCCAATTACATTTTGAAAATTGCTGAGGTTTCTGGCTCTAACAGTCTATTGAATGGTATCTTCCAAATCATAAAACCTTCTGTAAAGTGATGTAAGGCATGTGAAAAAGACAGGAGAAAGTGAGGTCTGCAGATGCTGGAGATCAAAGTTGAAACTTTATTGCTGGAACAGCACAGCAGGTCAGGCAGCATCCAGGGAACAGGAGATTCGACGTTTCGGGCACAGGCCCTTCTTCAGGAATGAGCAGAGAGTGTTCAGCAGGAGAAGATAAAAGGTAGGGAGGAGGGACTTGGAGGAGGGGAGTTGGAAATGTGATAGGTGGAAAGAGGTCAAGGTGAGGGTGATAGGTCGGAGTAGGATGGAGGCGGAGAGGTCAAGAAGAAGACTGCAGGTCAGGAAGGCGGTGCCGGGCTGGAGGGATCCGGCTGAGACAAGGTGGGGGGAGGGGGGATGAAGAAACTGGTGAAGTCCAAGTTCATCCCCTGCGGTTGGAGGGTTCCCAGTCGGAAGATAAGACGCTCCTCCTCCGACCGTCGGGTTGTTGTGGTTTGGCGGTGGATGAGTCCAATGACCTGCATATCCTCGGTGGAGTGGGAGGGGGAGTTGAAATGCTGTGCCACAGGTTGGTTGGGTTGGTTCGTCCGGGTGGCCCAGAGGTGCTCTCTGAATCGCTCCGCAAGTAGGCGGCCTGTCTCCCCAATATAGAGGAGGCCACACCGGCTGCAGTGGATGCAGTAGATGATGTGGGTGGAGGTGCAGGTGAATCTGTGGCGGATATGGAAGTTTCCCTTGGGGCCTTGGAGAGAAGTGAGGGGGGAGGTGTGGGCGCAAGTGTTGCACCTCCTGCGGTTGCAAGGGAAGGTGCCGGGAGTGGTGGTTGGGTCGGTGGGGGGTGTGGATCTGACAAGGGAGTCGCGGAGGGAGTGGTCTCTACGGAAAGCTGATAGGGGAGGGGAGGGAAATATATCCTTGGTGCTGGGGTCTGTTTGAAAAAGACATACATATGTAACGTATATCAAAGTTTGGGTTTTGAATTAGTGACATGTGGGTTTTCATCAGTGTGTATGAAAGGGTTTAATGATTAACTTGTCTGTCTTTCTGGAGCCATGCTTTTTTTCGAAACCAGTATGACAGAAAGAACTGCTGGGGTGATAATGGGAACTATCTTACATTGTGAGAGTTTTACCAGTGGACAGGTAAACATTGAAGATCATTAACTTGCTTTCAGTTAGAAGAATCCAGAATTCATTTTTCGATTTGCTTAGGGGAAAACTCCCTTAGCTTGGAAAACTCATTTTCTCAGTTTACAGAAGTTAGATATATAAAATAGTCTGTCATAGAGAAATGAATTAGTTCAGAAATGTTAGGAAACAGGTTTCCTGAGTGTAAGGATCTTGGTTTTAAAACTCCAGACCAGAATTGTTTGGTTAGAATTATGAAGGGGTTATTTGAAGCTAAGGAATTCAGTTGTGTGAGTTCTCAAAAAAGAGGTATCAAACTCTCAAGACCGACAATTAAAGGAAATAGTTAAATCAAACCTATAGGTGTGATAGAACTATGATCTTATTAATTGATGAGGTGAACTTGAAGGGCTGAATGGCCTACATCTGCTCCTATTTCCTATGCTTTTACTCTCTCAACCTTCAAACTTCCCTGCACAATGGTGCTGCTAGGTTGAGTCTAACATGAACAGTAAGGTAGAATAGCATCTCTGCTGCAACAAGAATCCCTGACAGCATCCTTCAACCTTAATTCCATCTCTGACAATTCATCTTACCCATTGACAATACAAAATAATTCAATGTGTGTGGAAGTTCACAGAAGTGATGGAATAACTCTCCATTTAAATGGATGGTACAGCTCCTAAGATACAAGACACTCCTCGTGATTGATACCTCATCCAACACCTTGAATATTCAATCCCTCTGCTACCAATGTAGCAGTATGTACCATCCACAAAATGTACTGCAGCAACCTGTCTTGGCTCAGTTTGTAATGCTTTCTGAGTCCGTGACCTCCACTACTTAGAAGGACAAAGGCAGCAGATACATGGGAACACCACCAATTACAAGATCCACACCCAGCCAATCACCATCCTGACTTGGAAATATATTGCCGTTCCCTCACTGTCGTGGGGTCAAAATCCTAGAATGCTGTCCCTAACCGTGTTGTGAGTCTCCTTACACCACACAGGCTGCAGCGGTTCAGAGAATTGCTTGCATCCACCTTTTCAAAAGCAATCGGAAATGATTGATTGATGTCAGTCAACAAGTGATGCCAGCATCCAAACACATTAACTGAAAGAGGTGTGTCGAGGGAATGTCTGGACATCTGTCAGGAACAGGAAAAGGAGAGCTGAGTGGCGTGCGTGCAGTAAAGAGAACCTTGAAAAGGAAAAGGGGAAACTGTGGCACTGGAGGGATAAGGAGAACTATCAAGAACGTGCAGGGGTACATTTGGAGAGTGGAATGGCCCTGTCAATCTCCTTTGCACACCAGCTGTCAAAACTGTACATCGAAGGCTGTTAAACCCCACCAAGATTTAGTGACTTAATCTAAACAATCCAGAGCCTGAGGTGCTAAATGTTATAATTTTGTGCTGCAAAGTAATCATTCTGACACTTCCTAATTCCTTTAAAACAATTTCACACTAAACCCAGACAAGGCCTATAGCTGTTCGTCTCCCATTTACAATGCGCCTGGAGGAATACATTTGTATTCCATTATTATTTGCTCTGCAGCATGTCTAAAAGGAAGCTCACTTTTCTTTCTGCAATTTAAACATTTTCCTTCTGACATTGTGCTAATGTCCACTGCAGTTCTCTCTAATTATTTAAACACTGCCACTTTAATTACTTTGACAGCTACTTTCTGTTGTGATCAGCTACATGGTTAAAATGGCCTCCATTCACTTATCTCCTTTCCAGAAACTTGAGCATTTTTAACTCTATTTATGGAAATGTTCCTGCCCAGGGAGTTGTTCAGCCATACATTATACCATGGGACATAGGAGCAGAATTGGGCCATTCGACCCACTGAGTCTGCTCTGACCATTTGACCACAGCTATTTTGTTTCTCAACCCCATTCTCCTGCCCCATAACCCTTGATCCCCCTACCAATCAAGAACCTATCTTCAATGCACTCAATAACGTGGCCTCCACAGCAATGAGTTCCACAGATTCACTACCCAGTCGCTAAAGAAATTCCTCCTCATCTCAGTTCCAAAGGACCATCCCTTCACTCTGAGGCTGCGTCCTTGGGTCCCAATCTCTCCTACTGGTAGAAACATCTTCTCCAGGTCCACTCTATCCAAGCCTCTCAGTATTCTGCAATCAGATGCCCCTCATCCTTCTAAACACCATGGAGTACTGACCCAGAGTCCTCAACCACTCCTCATATGCAAAGTCCTTCATCCCCAGGATCATTCTTGTAAACATCCTCTGGACCCCCTCCAAAGCCTGCACATTCTTCCTTTGGTACGGAGCACAAAGCTGTTCACAGTATGCCACATGCAGTCTGACCAAAGCCTTAACAGCCTGAGCAGTACATCCTGCTCTTCTATTCTGGTCCTCTCAAACTATATGCTAATTTGGCATTTGCCTTCCCAACTGCCAACTGAACCTGCATGTTAACTTTAAGAGAATGCTGAACTAGGACTCCCAAGTCCCTTTGTGCTTTGGATTTCTGAAGCCTTTCTGCATTTATGCTTTCCCACAAGAGTTCCATCTGCCATTTCTTTGCCCTCTCTCCTCGCCTGTCCAAGTTCTTCTGCAGCCTCTCTGCTCCCTCAACCGTTACCTCCACCTATCTTTGCGTCATCTGAAAACTTACTAACGATGCCCTCAGTTTTTTCATTAATAGATAACGTGAATAGTTGTGATCCCAACACTGATCCCCTGTGGAACTCCACTAGTCACCGGTTGCACCCTGAGAAAGACCACTTTATCCCCACTCTCTGCCTTCTGACAGTTAATGAATCCTATATCCATGCCAAACAACAACTCAGATTTATTTAGCACCTGTTATTAATGTCTTGATTATGCGTTATATTTAGGGTTAAAAACTGACATCTTTGGTTTCATTTTAAGGTTAATTAGGGGTTGTTTATTTTCAATTTCTTTTATTACCTCTGTGTGTTTACAAAGCATGCTTGTCAAACTGAGAAGTTATTAAGAAACTAGAAGGTTCCAACATTTCTTTGGACATAATTGTTTGAGGGTGGAACTCTCTGATCAGAAATCTTTTAGGGGCTTTTAAAAAGTCAGTAAGCAGAGGAAGGTGGAACCTGGAGGCTGTCAAAGTTTAACCAAAGATTTAATTCTGTACATTTAGAGGGAGGAGAGATTTCTAGAATTTGGGAAGGGCCAAGTAACTTTGTACTGAAAAAGGTCAAGCTACATAAATGCCAAGATAAACGAGGGAGGTTCTACATGTATCTGGTGAATCACGGTGCAGGACTGTCAGTAATGCCCATACTTAGACCCTACATTGGTCAAGCCATAGCAAGGACCTGATCTCTGACCTGTGCAGACACACCCAGAGTAAAAAGGAACTGTTTTCCATAGCATAGTTAAAAAATCACACAACACCAGGTTATAGTCCAACAAGGTTATTTGGAAGCACTAGCTTTCAGAGCGCTACTCCTTCATCAGGTAGCTGTGGAGCAGGATCATAAGACACAGACTTTATAGCAAAAGATCACAGTATCATTTTGCTACACATTCTAGTATTGTGTGATTTTTAACTTTGTCCACCCCAGTCCAACATCGGCACCTCCACATAATGTCTTCCATAGCATGAGGATGTTAAAACCCTGTAGAAGTGAAAGCCACAGTAAAACATTGAGTTAAGTCTGTTGGATTGAGTTTAAGGTAAACACTTATATTGTTTAGAATTGTCATTTTATTTGTTCAGTGTATCTGTTTGGTCACCATTGTAAACATGTGCTTTGTCCGAGTTTATTTAGTAAAGATTGTCTTTGTGTTTTAACTTAACCCACTGACAATATTTTCTTGAACTGGAAACAAAAAATACTGCAAGTCAGTTGGTCAGGCAGCATCATGGAGAGAAAGCAAGCTAACGTTTCAAGTCTCAATGACTCTTCGTCAGAGCTGCTCCGCCAATATTTCCTTATCTTTGGTTCTTTCATGCACTTTATTCTTTAAATAGCCATAGTTTATCAAGCCAGACCCTAACACATATGTAATTTATTCCAGATAACTGGAATCATAATTCCATAAGACCATAAGATATGGGAGGGGAAGTAAGGCCATTCAGCCCATCAAGTCCACTCCGCCATTCAATCATGGCTGATGGGCATTTCAACTCCACTTACCCGCATTCTCCCCGTAGCTCTTAATTCCTTGTGACATCAAGAATTTATCAATCTCTGCCTCGAAGACATTTAGCGTCCCAGCCTCCATTGCACTCTGCGGCACTGAATTCCACAGGCCCACCACTCTCTGGCTGAAGAAATGTCTCCGCATTTCTGTTCTGAATTTACCCCCTATAATTCTAAGGCTGTGTCCACGGGTCCTAGTCTCCTCGCCTAACGGAAACAATTTCCTAGCGTCCACCTCTCCAAGCCATATATTATCTTGTAAGTTTCTATTCAATCTCCCCTTAATCTTCTAAACTCCAATGAATACAATCCCAGAATCCTCAGCCGTTCCTCGTATGTTAGACCTACCATTCCAGGGATCATCCGTGTGAATCTCCGCTGGACACGCTCCAGTGCCAGTATGTCCTTCCTGAGATGTGGGGACCAAAACTGGACACAGTACTCCAAATGTGGCCTAACCAGAGCTTTATAAAGTCTCAGTAGCACAACAGTGCTTTTATATTCCAACCCTCTTGAGATAAATGGCAACATTGCATTGGCTTTCTTAATCACGGACTCAACCTGCATGTTTACCTTTAGAGAATCCTCAACTAGCACTCCCAGATCCCTTTGTACATTGGCTTTATGAATTTTCTCACCGTTTAGAAAGTAGTCCATGCTTCTATTCTTTTTTCCAAAGTGCAAGACCTTGCATTTGCTCACATTGAATTCCATCAGCCATTTCCTGGACCACTCTCCCAAACTGTCTAGATCCTTCTGCAGCCTCCCCACTTCCTCAGTACTACCTGCCTGTCCACCTAACTTTGTATCTTCGGCAAACTTTGCTAGAATGCCCCCAGTCCTTTCATCCAGATCATTAATATATAACGTGAACAGCTGTGGCCCCAACACTGAACCCTGCGGGACACCGCTTGTCACCGGCTGCCATTCCAATAAAGAACCTTTTATCCCAACTCTCTGCCTTCTGTCAGACAGCCAATCCTCAGTCCATACCAGTAGCTCACCTCGATTCATCTTTGACATGGTTAAAAAAATTCCAAAAGTGCAGCATTATGGTGATATCAAATTAGCACTAATACCTCTTCATGGAATGCCATTTTGGGACACAGTCACCAAAGAAATTCACCAAAGATCCTTTGACAGCACCTTCCAAACCCACCACCACTTCCATCTAGAAGGACAAGGACAGCGGGTACTTGGGAACGCCACGCCCTGCAAGTTCCCCTCCAAGCCACTCACCACCCTGACTTGGAAATACATCACTGTTCCTTCACAGTCGTTGGGTCAAAATCCGAGAATTCCCTTCCTACCAGCATTGTGGGTCAACCCACAACAAGTGGACTGCAGCAATTCATGAAGGCAACTCACTACCAGGGGCACTTCTCAAGGGCAGATCGGGGTGGGCTATCAATGTTGGCCAGGCAGTGACACCCAAGTTCCACAAATGAATAAAAAAAGTCTTAAAAACCTGATCTAGAAGTAGATTGGAACAATTGTCTTAAAGGATGAAACAGAGAGAGAGATGCAGAAGACCAGGGAGGCCATTGTGCAGCCCAGGAAGAGGAATGCATGGCTATGAATTATAGAATAATACAAATGAGAGATGTGACAGAGAACAGGATGGGAAGAGCTCAGAAATTCCAAAGGCCAGTGGAATTGAAGGCAATTGTTGGTCTGGTTGGGAAATTAAATGACTGACAGTTAACAGTTAAGGTTTGTTTAAATTTTAGCCAGACTCTGATTGGTGAAAGCAATGATTTGAGAAAAGAATGTTAGTCATCATCCACCTGCAGAATCCTCCATGGCAACATCTCAACCAATCAGGATCTATTTGCCAACTAATCAGCACTCTCTTCTCACACAAGTATGAAAAGGTTTATTTTCCCCCCTTGCAGAAGGAGATGTCCCCATGTATCTGCTGCGCTTGTCCTTTGAGATGGTACAGGTCTTGGGTTTGGAAGACATTGCCTGAGGATCTTTGGTGAGTTACCCTTGTATATCTTGTGGGCAGTACATATTTGCTGTCACTGAGTGTCAGTGGACAACAGGGTGAATATTGATTGTGGTTGGCATGGTGCCAATCAAGTGGGCTGCTTTACCTTGCATGTTGTTGGAGCTGAACTCATCTATTCAAGTGAGGAGCATTCCACCACACTCCTGACCTGTGCCTTGTAGATGGTGGTTGAGATCCTGATGAAGGGCTTATGCCCAAAACATCATTTCCCCTGGTCCTCGGATGCTGTCTGCTCTGTTGTGCTTTTCCAGCACCACACCCCTGACTCTGATCTCCAGCATCTGCAGTCTTCGCTTTCTCCTTGTAGATGATGGACAGGATGGTGGAGTGTCAGGAGGCAAGTTACTCGTCACAGTATTCCTAACTTCTGATCTGGTCTTGTAGCCACTGTGTTTATGTTGTGAGTCCAGTTGAGTTTCTGGTCAATGGTAAAGTCCAGCATGTTGATATTGGGGGATTCAGTGACAGTAGCACCTTTGAATGAAAAGGGACAGTGATTAGATTGTCTCTTGTTGGAGATGATCATTGCCTGGTATTTGTGTGGTGTGAATGTAACATGCTACTTGTCAGCCCAAACCTGGATACGCTCCAGATCTTGTTGTATTTGAGCGTGAACGTCTTCAGTATCTGAGGAGTCATGAATGGTGCTGAACACTGTGCAATCATCAGTGAACAATCCCACTTCTGACTTTATGATGGAGGGAAGGTCATTGATGAAGCAGCTGAAGGTGGTTGGGTCGAGGACATAACTGAGGAATTCCTTCAGAGATGTCCTGGAGCTGAGATGACTGACCTCCAACAACCACAACCGTCTTCCTTTGTGCCATGAATGACTATAAGAAGCAGAGTTTGCCCCCTGAAATCCATTGATTCCAGTTTTGTTAGAGGCCCCTTGATGTCATGCTGGCTTGAATACAGCTTTGATGTCAAGGGCTGTCACGCTCATCTCCCCTCTGGTGGGATTCAGCTCTTTTGTCCATGTTTGAACCAAGGCTGTAATGAGGTCAGGAGCTGAGTAGCCCTGGCAGAACCCAAACTGGGCGTCACTGAGCGGGTTATTGCTGAGCAGGTGCTGCTTGATAGCACTGTTGATGACACCTTCCATTATTTTACTGAGGATCAAGAGTAGACTACTGGGGCTGGGTTGGATGTGTCCTTCTTTTTGTTTATAAGACATACCTGGGCAACTTTCCAGATTGTTGAGTACATGCCAGTGTTGTAGCTGTACTGGGCAGCTTGGCTAGGGCAACAGCAAGTGCTGGAGCACACATCTATTGCCAGAATGTTGTCAGGGCCCATAGTCTTCACAGTAAGCAGTGATCCCAATTGTTTCTTGCTATCACATGGACTGAATTAACTTTGCTGAAGACTGGTGTTTGTAATGCTAGGGACCAATGGGCAGCTTAGAGAAAGAGAATACAGGATGGGCTATGGCTGTCACCCTCTAGTATCGTGTCCTTGTGTTCCCTTATGTCTTTCCTCCGGACTTGGCTCAGTTCCAGTTGCCGATCCATCATGTTGAAGCAGAGAAGGCTTCAGTTCCCAAAGAACAGATGCTGGACGAGATTGTTTAATGTACACAAGGGATCAGGAGGTGAAATCAACCAGCAAAGAAACAGTAAAGCATATTCCGACAAAAGCATTTACAACAGAGTAAGAAGAATTAAATCAGCCCCAACAAAATATTTCACACATTTCATTTGTTCTTGTCCAATAAAAGTTAATATCCCTACACTGCAGAACTCACCAGTTGCTGAACACAAGGCTTAACTCAATAAACCATTGATTTTATTGCAACCACCACAAAAAATCCTCAAACCTTATTACTTTCTGTTCAAAACTTAATCTGTCTTTTATCTGGTGGCATTAAGAAAGGGTTCATGATTTTTCCAGTGAACCAACATTCCAAGATTCTGCCTCTGTGTTATAACCCCCTGAACTAGGGGAATTTCTGACTCTCTATTCTGTCAAACTCCTTACCAGTTTTACATGTTCACATTAGCACTACAGTACTGCTTTTGTGTATGAGAAGTCAGAAGGTCACAGCTTCAAATCTTATTCAAGGTGATAATCCAATTATACTTTGTGACTTGCTGCATATTGGGATCATTGAAGTTTTAGCATTTTGAGTTTGTTATCCTCAACAAACCTGTTGTTCCACCGTCAGGAATGGTGCTGAAGGGAAGGCAGCCTTTCGGATGGGAATGATGTTTTGTGGGAGAACTTTGGCAACTAGAAGATGGAAAGAGAAGTCAAAGGACTCTGCCAAAAGGAAATTGAAGACGTAATTTATTTTGGGCCTTGTCAGATAACCTTGTAACCGTGGCAACATGATTGCAGCAGCAGCATCTCTGTTACAGAAAGCATTAAGTGAAAATCACTGCTGTGTGCCCAGCACATCAGCTACTATTGCTGCAGTTCTGGATTCGGTCTCATTAAAGACTAAAGAGTGGACCTTGACGATCTTTCATATTGCTCATTGCAATTGAAATGTCAGATTGTACTGCCCCCTGCTGGTGATAGTGTGCTAACACAGCTCAAAGTTCTGCTCTCCATTTCCTGCAGGTCTTCACAAATCTTTCACATTGGTACAGAATTGCTCACGTTAGGCAGCTCAAAGTTACATCCCAAATGTCAGACCTTTTCTCGTCCCTACAGTTTGAACACATTCTGTCTTTCAAATTGCTCAGAGTTGGGTGTTAATTGCACCTTGAGTCCGTGGTTTTGACTTGGAGTTTAATTTAGATAAATGTGAGGTGCTGTATTTTGGGAAAGCAAATCTTAGCAGGACTGATACGCTTAATGGTAATGGGTCCTAGGGAGTGTTGCTGAACAAAGAGATCTTGGAGTGCAGGTTCATAGCTCCTTGAAAGTGGAGTCGCATATTCCGGGTAACTACACGTCCGTGAGCCTGACCTTGGTGGTGGGGAAGTTGCTGGAGAGGGTACTGAGAGATAGGATCTATTTATATTTAGAAAAGAATGACATTATCAGTGATAAGCAACATGGTTTTGTGTGGGGGAGATCGTACCTTACCAACTTCATAGAGTTCTTCGATGAAGTGACCAAGTTGTTAGATGAAGGAAGGGTTGTTGATGTCATATACATGGACTTTAGTAAGGCATTTGATAAGGTTCCCCATGGTAGACTAATGGAAAAAGTGAAGTCACATGGTGTGCAGGGTGTTCTAGCTAGGTGGATAAAGAACTGGTTGAGCAAAAGGAGATAGAGAGTAGTAGTTGAAGGGAATTTCTCGAAATGGAGAAAGATGACCAGTGGTGTTCCACAGGGGTCAGTATTGGGGCCACCGTTGTTTGTAATATACGTTAAAGATCTAGAAGAGGGCACTGTTGGTATGATCAGCAAGTTTGCAAATGACACAAAGATTGGTGGAGTAGCGGAAAGCATAAGGGACTGTCAGAGAATACAGAAGGATATAGGTAGACTGGAGAGTTGGGCAGAAAAGTGGCAGATGGCTTTCAATCCAGACAAATGTGAGGTGATGCATTTAGGCAAGTCTAATTCTAGAGCGAATTATACAATGAATGGAAGAGCCTTGGGAAAAGTCTATGGGCAGAGAGATCTGGGAGTGCAGGTCCATTGTACCCTGAAGGTTGCTGTACAGGTGGATAGAGTGGTCAAGAAGGCATATAGTATGCTTGCCTTCATCGGATGGGGTATTGAATATAAGAGCTGGCAAGTCATGTTAAAATTGTACAAGACATTGGTTTGGCTGCATTTAGAATACTGTATACATTTCTGGTCGCCACATTAACAAAAGGATGTGGACACTTTGGAGAGGGTGCAGAGAAGGTTTACGAGGATGTTGCCTGGTATGGAAGGTGCCAGCTATGAAGAGAGGTTGAGTAGGTTAAGTTTATTTTCACTAGAAAAAAGGAGATTGAGGGGGGACCTGATTGAGGTTTACAAAATCATGGAGGGTATAGACAGGGTGGATAGAGACAAGCTCTTTCCCAGGGTGAAGGATTCAATAACGATGTGAGAGGTGAAAAGTTTAAGGGGGATACACGCGGCAAGTACTTCACATAGAGGGTGGTGGGCATTTAGAACGCGTTGCCAGCAGAGGTGGTAGAGGCAGGCACGGTAGATTCATTTAAGATGCGTCTGGACAGATGCATGAGTAGGTGGGCAGTAGAGGGATACAGGTGCTTAGGAATTGACCGACAGGTTTAGACAGTACATTTGGATCGGCTCAGGCTTGGAGGGTCGAAGGGCCTGTTCCTGGGCTGGAAATTTTCTTTGTTCTTTGTTCTTATCTACAGAAGGATGTGCTGTTGTTGGACGGGGTCTAGAGGAGGTTTACAAGAATGATCCTGGGGGTGAAGGGCTTGTCAAGCGGACAGAATACTGAGAGGCCTGGATAGAGTGGATGTGGAGAAGATGTTTCCACCAGGAGGAGAGACTAGGACCTGAGGGCTCAGCCTCAGAGTGAAGGGACAGCCCTTTGAAACTGAGGTGAGGAGGAATTTCTTCAGCGAGAGGGTGGGGACTCGGTAGAAGACATTGCCACAGAGGACTACAGAGGGGAAATCAGTGGGTGTATTTAAGAGAGATAGATAGGTTCTTGATTAGTAAGGGGGTCAGGAGTTACAGGGAGAATGCAGGAGAATGGGTTTGAGAAGCATGTCAGCCATGATCAAATGGCAGAGCAGACTCAATGGACTGCATGGCTGAATTCTACTCCTATATCTGATAGCGTTAGGGTCTAATCAGAATTAAATCAGGTACGGTCAGTTCTGATATAATCCGTTCTCATGCGATCTTGAATGATAAGAAAACCGCGCAATAGCCATGTCATTTAAACTAATCGGACTGGAATAAGTTATAGCCAATACAGGTAAGGAAAATTCTCGTGTTACAAATAACAGTCTAAATTCTTCAACCGCATTAGAGCCAATTTGCGTTGAAGAAACACATGTTATAGGAGAACAGGCTGTACTGCAAGAGTAAAAAGTGTGCTCAACAGAGATTGCATTGAGGGGAAAGGGAGATAGAGAAGAATGTTATGAAGCTAAATTTACATTGTACATTTTTAAGAATTTCTCAAAAACCAATTTACAATCGCTATGAATGAGACTCCACTGAATAAATTTTTTTTCAGGCCAAGCCAGACCAGGGTACTGATGGCAGATTTCCTCCTTTTGCTCACCATTTTCTGAGATTATTAATTGAATCCCAGCAGCTGCCATGGTAATGGCCATGATTAACTTGATCACTCGAATACTGGGCCAGTAACAACCAATAGACCATCACCGCCCCTGAGTTAAGTGGTTTCTCCTGAGTACAGTGGTTCACTGTGGAACCTAAAATCAAAACACCAACTGTTTCCCAGGACAAGTGGATTTGTGTAGACCTAACTCATCATGAACTGACAACCAGTAACGCCAAACTCATGGCAATCAGTTTGTATAAATGTGGTTGGCATTCCTTTCAATATTGATGAATGTCCTCTTGTGATGCAATGGTAGTGTATTTACCCCTTGGAGGCCTGGATTCAAATCCCACTGTCTTCAGTGTTGTGTAATAACAGATTGGTTGGAAAAATAGTTTGAATATTGTAGATTGAGGGCTGTTTCAACCAAGGTTGTTTCAATGCTGCTGATACAGGGAAACAACTCCCCTTGGTGCAATAACTAAGAACGAGGGGAGAAAATCAAAGCTGAGCCATTAAGTAGGGAAGTCAGGAAGCCCTTTTTCACATATGGAATCATTCAAATCTGGAACTCCCTTTCCCAATGCTGCATGGGGTATCATGGAAATTTCAAGACAGGATAGATTGCAGTTTGCGAGATAAGGGTATGATGGAATGGGACAGAAGGTAGGTAAATGTAGTTAAGGGTTACTGTCTAATTAGTGGTCAGGTGGCCAGCAACAGAAATGACTACAGGATTGGTTAAGAGCTGCAATCAAGCATGCTGGGAAGTTTGGTCAAGCTAATTTAAACTCTGGCCTCAGGTAAACTGCAGCCAGGACATGTTGTAACCTGCAGTTTCCTTTGTTGACTAGGTGTCATGCGACTAGCTAGACATACTGGCACCTTACTATGTTATATGGAGCATGGAATGCAGCTGTTTAATATTTGAGAGGTTTTTTTTTAACCAGTAAAAGTCTATTAGCTGGGATCGAACAATGTGATTAGGATTTGATCAATTCGTTGGGTGGGTGCCACAGATGTTTCTGGAGACCTAGGACCTTTTTGGGAGAAATGTTCGCAGAAGAAAGGAATTTTTCTCAAAGGAAAAGAACCTTCCAGACCGCACTAGAAAAACACGTGCCCTGAGGTTACTTCCAGAGAAAAACAAAGAACGATGATTCATACTCATGTGACTCTGCCAATATTGTCTACCCATACACTGTAGACAAGGATGCCCCGAGGCATACTGCATTGGCGAGACCATGCAGGCACTATGACAACGGATGACTGGCCACCGTGCAACAATCACAAGGCAGAAGTATTTCCTCCCAGCCGGAGAACACTTCAAGAACATTCAGCCTCCAATCTTCAGGTAAGTGTCCTCCAAGGTGACCATCAAGATACACAACAACGCAGAATCACTGAGCAGAAACTGATAGCCAAGTTCCATACACATGAAGATGGTCTCAACCATGATTTTGGGTTCATGTCGCACCACATGTAACCCCACCATACTGTTCTGTATCTGTAAAATCTTTCTTACCGTTCTGTTTTGACACCAACACCTTCATTACTTGTTATTATCTCTCTACTTTGACCAGTTTGTAAAGTTTTGGATTACTTATTTGTTTAGATGGACTCCCATCATGTCATGTTATTCCAGCCATTTGGTCTATCTCTCGGACCATCTTATTTTTAGTTACTTGTAATTATCTCTCTGCTTTATTTAATTGGTTCATAGGTCATCCCTTCACTTGTTATTCAGCTGTTGACACTTTACTCACACTATCTGACAGTTTTGATCACCTACAAAGACTTGTTAGTCTTCCTGTCGACACTCCACTCACACCATTCATACTTATTTGTTGATACCCTTAATTACCTGGAATTATCTTGCAATGATCTGTCTGCCTGTGCGTTTCCTCCACTTCACCTGACAAAGGGGCAGTGTTACGAAAGCTTGTGATTTCAAATAAACTTGTTGGACTATAACCTGGTGTTGTGTGACTTCTGACCTAGCCCACCCTAGTCCAACACCGGCACCTCCACATAAAAGAACCAGGAGGTGAGACCCTTCTGAAGATTCCTGAAGAAGGGCTCATACCCGAAACGTCGATTCTCCTGTTCCTTGGGTGCTGCCTGACCTGCTGAGCTTTTCCAGCAACACATTTTTAGCTCTGATCTCCAGCATCTGCAGCCCTCACTTTCTCCTCGGTATTTGATTCAGGCCAAACTTATTGAGTTAAAGAAAGGGTTAGGGTTAAATGTCAATTAGGTAAAGCTAAGGTAAAATGACGTTACATGAAGTGAGTTAAAGTTGAGGTAAGTTAGCGGAAATAAGAAGTAAATGTTGCAATTAATGTATGCTTTATATTGAGTATTTTAAAGCTAAGGGAGACACATTTTTATGCAAAATAAGGGATTAAGGGATATGGTGAAAACATGGGTGAGTGGAGCTGAGTCCATGAAAAGATTAGCCATGATCTTATTGAATGGGGGAGCAGGCTCGAAGGGCCAGATGGCCTACTCCTGCTCCTGGTTCTTATGCATTGGTATTTAAGGAGTTAAAATAAAGAAGGATTTGTTTAATTAAAGACTGAGTCAGTTCTCTGTCTTTTGTCTAACATACAAGGGGATACCTGGGTAAAAAGGTACTCCTTTTTGGATAACAAATTGTCTGGTGAAACAGGCTCACAGTGATGAGCAGCCTACTGTTTTTAATGCCTGTGTGTTTCATCGTTTCCTTCCCTACCCCCTCCCCTCCTCCATTCTCCACAACCCAATCCTGGTCTGGCCTACATGTGATTCCCAAACTCTAGATTCCCTCCTTAATTTTCTGGAGCTGTCTCCTCAAAGACACTCCTTAAACCCTACCTCTCCAATCAGATGTTTGCTCACTACTTCTCTGCCTGGAATAAAACATTGATTGACAAATGATGATGGGCCTTGGAACATTTTACGATAGTAAAGGCGGTATGTAAATACAAGTTGATGCTCTTGCTTCTTGTAGATTAAGGGCCTAAACAACTCTGATCAATTCAGAGTATTCCTGAAAATGTCACCGTTGGTGATGTGTTACTGACCACGATGATACGATTATCTTGCCAGGGTCTAGATTAGAGTTGTGCTGGAAAAGCACAGCAGGTCAGGCAGCATCCGAGGTGCAGGAAAATCAATGTTTCGTGCAAAAGCTCTTCATCAGGAATTCCTTCATTCATTACTGATGAAGGGATTTTGCCCGAAACGTCTATTTTCCTGCTCCTCAGATGCTGCCTGACCTGCTGTGCTTTTCTAGCACCACTCTAATCTAGACTCTGATTTCCAGCATCTGCAGTCCTCACTTTTGCCTAGTTGATTATCCTGCCAGCCAGTAATTAAATGAAAATGCTAGTTTTATTCAGCTTATCTAAAATACTGCACACAACATCCTGAGCTGCAGCCCTGGATATAAGATAAATATCTCAAGCCAATACGGAAATAATTATTCAACGGCTTTTTGGAGCTATTTTTAACACATTGGTCAAAGTGTCGTTAATTAAGATTGTGTAGTATTGTAATGGTTTTATTAATGAACTAGTAATTCAGGGGCCTGTATTTGTAATCAGAAATATTAGCTCAATTAGCCTGAAAATTTGTCATTCTATTAAAATATTAAAGTTGAGATTAATTGCTTCATTGTTGCTAGAAACTCAACCGGTTGGCAAGTGTCTGGGGAGGGAAACCTGTCGGATTTATCCATACACACTTCCAGACATCGCTGGTTCTTATCTACATTCTGAGAGGTTTAATAATCCTGCCAGCCACATCAGAGTCAGGCTGCACACCAAGTGTGAAAAAACATATTAAAAAAATCTTCGACCATCAATACCTTTTTTTTAATGAAGCTCCTGTATCGCCAATTGGTGATGGATGACTGTTAACCTAAATGAGGCTCCTTCGTTTAACTCTGTGGTAAAAGGTGTGTAAGGACTTTGCAAATCCTACTGTCTAACAGCAGCAGAGCTCCTGAGGCTGTTGTTGTTTTGGTGACAGATGGCTGCCTGGTGCATGTGAATCCCAGACCGCCAATCGTCCGTGAAAGTGTTAAAAGCGTGGATCTCTGTGCAGGGCTTCACACTCTGCCTACAACAAAATCAATCTCCAAGGCATTAGAGAATCAATGTTGACCTATCGGAGAGAAATCTGCTACTTGCGTTCTGTTCATTTTAACAGGAAGGAAATGAGACCACTGTTTTCTTTTTTTATTCGCTCTTGGGCATTGGCCAGAATTTATCGCCAGTCCCTTGAGGAGGTGGTGATGAGCTGCCTTCTTGAACTGCTGCAGTCGTTAAAGAGTGGGATCTGTTTCCTTTTCTCTCTCTCTCTGTACTGTTGCTGTGCCTTAGCAGTATTGCATTGGCTGTGGAGGGTTGATGCAGCTTGAGTGATAAGTTGTCTCCATACTGAATAATGGGCAAGCTCCTCCCAGTCACTTCAAACATTGCCTCCAACTAAAGATGGCAGCCATGCACTGCCCTGCTGCCCAGTGCCCCCAATAAAGATGGTGTTCGTTCACTTGGACCTCCCACTGACAGGAAGCTTGGAGCTGTCATCCTGTTTGGTACATGCGAGGGGAAGGGACAGTCTTATTCAGGGTTCCCAGCTTGTAGTAGATATTCAGGAAGCCTCCTCATCCATTCCCTGGAACTATCATTCCCTCTGCCACACCCCATTCTCACTGTTGGCTGACCGAAGTCACCCACCATGAATGATTCCATATGTAGCTCAAAATGCCTAATGAATGGAAACTATTACTTTCCCTCTCAGCGGTCCTGTGAGACCTACAGAAAAATTCCCTTCACTGCATTTCTCCTTACATTGTATCTTTGGATGTAGGGGTAGACCACACAGCCCATCAAGCCTGCCTCACCATTCAGACAAATCATGGCTGACCATTGGCCTCACTATCACCCTTCCATACCAATCCCATATCTCACATTCGTATCGAGGAATCAAACAAACTCTAACTTGGACACGATCAGTGATTGTCTACCATAGAGGGTTGTGAAGAGTCAATGTCAAAGATTTGTCACCCTCTGAGTGCAGCAATTCCTCCTCATCTCATTCTTAAAAAGCTCACTCTTTTGTCCTGAAACCACAGGCCAGGGAAATGGCGTTCTCTCTCCAACTTGTTGAGTTCTGTAAGATTTTGGTTGCGAGGTTTCCTGCGTCTGCTAACCTCCCAGGAGCTCTTAGGATCTAAACTCTTGAGAAGTTTCTTTAATCTCCCCTCATAAGACAATCCTGCCACACCAGGCAACCATACATTGCACTCTCTGAGACTAGGATATCCATCCTTGGGTCAGACCCAAACTGTACACAATACAACATCTCAACATCTCACAAGGTCTATAGAAACTTTCATCAAGGCATCTTTACTTCTGTACTTAAATCTTCCTGTAATGAAGGCCAATATTCTATTTGCTTCCTTTATTATTTCCTGCAGCTTCCTGCTTATTTTCATAAACAAGGACACTATGTACTTTTGGACATCCACACTTCCGAACCTCTCACCCTTTAAGAGAGGACTACAACCTGTTTTGCTATGGGCACATACCTTTTTACATATGCTCCAGGAATGGAAACATACCATTAAACTTGAAAGGGTTCAGAAAAGATTTACAAGCATGTTCAAGGGTTTGAGATACAGGGAGAGGCTAAATAGGCTGAGGCTCTTTTTTTCCTCTGGAGCATTGGGGGCTGTTATAAACCTTACAGAAGTTTATAAAATCATGAGGGGTGTGGCTAGGGTGAATAGCCCAGGTCTTTTCCCCAGGGTGTGGGAGTCTGTAGGAATGTAAACTCCAATGAGAACAAAGACTCAGGAACCAAGCAGGATTCAGGCAAGTGGAAGACTTTATTCCTACTCAAGCAACAACCAGTGAATGCAGGGAGACGGCTAAAGATCTTCCCCGAATCTGGCCTCGATGTGAGAACCTTAATCTATTGGAAGAGAGATCAGTGACATGTCCTGATTTTTATAATGAGATACAACACTTCTATACACCTTGTGTTGCAATGGTCACATGCAGCATGTTCACTATGTCCTTCCTCTATCCTGTACACTCAATCTTGTGAAACACTAATCAATGATGGGCATTCCTACAGTCAGCCCCAGGTGCCCAAGACCTCATGATGTTTAACGGACATCTTATCTCCAGGCCTTGGGATCTTTCAATGCATCATATTAATTTGCATTCCAAAGTCACTGGTTACACTCCTTTGGGCCTATCCCATACTTGCTTATCTCTAAGGATTGTTTGAATTCTGTTATTCATTGTATTCCGTCTGCTATCTCTATCAAATTCCTTTATGCCTCTTTTATATATAATTGGGACCATGGAAAATATAAAAAGACAGTTGGTTCTAACTAACTATTTTAAAGATACATAATATTAATTTCCATTATAAAGACCATAAGACATAGCAGAAATTAGGCCATTTGGCCCATTGAGTCTGCTCTGCCATTCAATCATTGCTGATAAGTTTCTCAACCCCATTCTCTTGCTATAAGTTAGTTCCAAAGTGTAAAAATTATGCAACTACTTCTACTGTTAGCACATTTTAACTCATGAGTTGCAAACAATCTATTTCATGCCAGGCATCTTTTTAAGAGATAAGAAAAGTGTTTCCTGAGCCTAATTAACTTTTCACATCTATGTTTAAATGTTTTCCCCTAATGCTTCTGTTGTACTTTGGATATATATGTGTATCAATAATTATGTTGAAATCTATTTCTATTGTTATCTGAAAATTTTTTAACTAGAACCTATTTCTTAATATTGTGAATAACTTCAAAGAAACAACTGATTACTACAATCTGCCGATTTCTCAGCAACAAACCCAAACAAGCAGACAAAACATGTCCAGAAACCCTAGCTGCTCTCTCCTACATCAAAGACATCTCAGAAATGATTGCCAGACTACTCAGACCCCTTGGAAACATGGTGGCCCACAAACCCACCAACACACTAAAACAGCAGCTAATGAACTTGATCTAATTTACAAAATACTGTGCAAGGACTGTAACAAGCACTACACTGGCCAAACAGGCAGAAAACTAGCCACCAGGATACATGAACATCAACTAGCCACAAAAAGACATGACCCTCTCTCATTAATGAAGGACACCACTTCAACTGGGACAACACATCCATCCTAGGACAAGCCAAACAGAGACATGCACGAGAATTCCTAGAAGCATGGAATTTTAATTAGAACTCTATCAACAAACACATCAAGTTAGACCCCATCTACCACACCCTGAGGAAAAAAAGAGCAGGAAATGACATCACCAACCCAAAGAAACCCAAACATATAAATAGAAAGCAGGAATCAGCAGCAGTGCTTTGCCTGGAAGCCCACTGAAGATGTTGCCTAGTAGAGTGACAAAATGTCTGGAAATGAACCTTCCAGCTCAGCGAGCATTCCAGAACCCAAACCTGAGCTACAAATCTTCTCAAAACTCGCTACTACAAAAGAACGTTTGCTAATGTTTTCATAGCTGCTTAGGGAGTAAGGCTGACTGCCTCATGGACTGAGATTTACACCCTTGTTCTAACTGGCATTGTTCACCTGAGAATATCTTTAGGCATTCTCTTGTCAAACTGTCTCGGATAATTGTGTAGGACCCTCCGTTCATCTTGGAGTAGCCCTGCTCAAAGGCTACCATTATGTTTCACTTAATGCTGTTTCATTCTGTTTAATCCTTGTCGGCGATTTTATCTTTCAAACATGGGTAGCCCTTACAGAGTCCGAAACTAGAGGGCATAGGTTTCAAGTGAGGGGGGAAAGTTTTATAAGGGGCCTACGGAGCAGCTTTTTCATGCAGAGGGTGGTACGTGTATGGAATAAGCTGCCAGAGGAAGTGGTGGAGGCTTATACAGTTACAGCCTTTAAAAGGCATCTGGGTGGGTACATGATTAGAGCGGCATGGTGGCTCAGTGGTCAGCACTGCTGCCTCACAACACCAGCAACCTGGGTTCGATTCCAGCCTCAGGTGACTCTGTGTGGAGTTTGCACATTCTCTCTTTGCGTGGGTTTTCTCTGGGTGCTCTGGTTTCCTCCCACAATCAGAAATTAGGTGAATTGGCCGTCCTAAATTGCCCATAGTGTTCAGGGATGTGTAGGCGAGGTGCATTAGTCAGGAGCAAATATAGGGTATGGGAATGGGTTTGGGTGGGTTACTCCTAGGAGTGTTGGTGTGGATTTGTTGGGCCAAAGGCCATATTTCCATGCTGTAGGGATTCTAATTCTAAATGGATTTAGATAGATATGGACCAAATGTTGGCAAATGGGACTTGTTCAGTTCAGGCTATGTGGTCGGTATGGACCGAATGGTCTGGTTCAAAGTTGTATAACTCTCTGACTCTATCACATCTGCCATGTTTTTCTTTCCCATTATCAGAGCTTATCCTTTTCCCTGCACAGCCCTCGTTTAAACCTCGCCTCTGATTTTTTTTTGTCTAAAATTCAAATTGTTTGGACATGTCTTCAGGCCTGGTGAGACTTGAGGTGAGGACTTACCAGAAGACCCTTTAAAATAAAGAGAGGAACAAGCAAGGCACTACTGAGATTTGAATTAAGGATCCTCTGTTTACCATGCAGGTGCTCTAAACCACTAAGCCACAGCACCAAATGGACCAAGTTAATCTGTCATCAGTAGCATAATATATTCAGCCTCCACATTCAAACCATTTCTGTTAATTGTGAACAACTACGGCCTAATGCCTGATCCCTGCCATTCCCTCTAGCAAAGGCCTGACATCCCAAGTGTGACCCATTTATTCTTTATCTTACCATCACAGAATAGAATCCCTACAGTGCAGAAACAGGCCCTTTGGCCCAACAAGTCCACACCAACCCTCCGAAGAGTAATCCACCCAGACCCATTCTCCTACCCGATTACTTTACATTTATCCCTGACTAAGGCACCTCATCTACACGTCCCTGAACACTATGGGCAATCTCCCATGGCCAATCCACCTGACCTGCACATCTTTGAGATTGTGGGAGGAAACCGGAGCACCTGGAGGAAACCCACGCAGACACGGGGAGAATGTGCAAAGACAGTCAGTCAGTCACCTGAGTCTGGAATCAAACCCAGGTCCCTGGTGCTGTGAGGCAGCAGTGCTAATCACTGAGCCACCATGTCACCCTATCTGGTTTTCTATATTTTCTATTCATAGCAGTAGACCATCTACCCATTCCCACATGCTCTAATTTTGTTTACTAACTCCTTAAATGGGATTTTATTGAAAACCCTCTTTAAAAAAATGCAAATACACCACATCTCAGGACTACACATAGAAATGTTCCAAAAACAGCCAACTCCTTAACAATATGGTCAAGCCTTTTGAGTTTTTCAAGAGACTGACCACCACAGTGATTGTTGATAAACTGTATATGTAAAACATAAATCCAACACTCAAACTACATTGTTGCTTTAGTCATCAATTCTAAAGTAGCTCATGTAGCAATAAAGAAACTTAAATTAGCATCATGTCCATGATTTAAACAACTACTTTGATACCCTTAATTTAATGATGTTGATTGTGGTAAATGAAGTATAATTGGTTAGTGTACCTCAGTCTGACAACTCTTACTAGTAGGAAGTTTTTCAAGAGAATGTAGGCATCACTGGCTAATCTAGTCATCATACATCCTTTGCCCTTGAGAAGGTGGTATTGAGTTGTCTTCTTGACTGCTACAATCTATGCCATAGAATGAAACAGCACAATAGAGGCCCTTTTGGTCCATCAAGTCTGCATTGACCTATCTACACTAATCCCACTTTCCAGCACTTGGCTTATAGCCCTGAATGTTATCAAACTTCAAATGTTCATTTGCTTTTTGGAAGGTTGAGAGATTTCCTGACTCTGCTATCCTGCCAGACCATGGTTTTCAGATTCCTACCACCCTGGGAGTGAAAAACAAATTCTTCAAATCTCGTCTAACCCCCTCCCCTTCCTTACTGACCCTGTGACTCAGTGGAGCAGTTGCTTCCTATCCACCCTGTCCATGCCCCTCAATCTTTTACACCTCAATCAGATCCCTCCTTAGCCTTCTCTGCTCTAAAGGAAAACAACCAGACCTGTCCAACTGCTTTTCATAGCTAGATTAGATTAGATTAGATTAGATTACGTACAGTGTGGAAACAGGCCCTTCGGCCCAACAAGTCCACACCGACCCGCCGAAGCGTAACCAACCCAGACCCATTCTCCTACATTTATCCCTTCACCTAACACTATGGGCAATTTAGCGTGGCCAATTCACCTAACCTGCACATTTTTGGATTGTGGGAGGAAACCGGAGCACCCGGAGGAAACCCACGCAGACACGGGGAGAATGTGCAAACTCCACACAGAGTCGCCTGAGGCAGGAATTGAACCCGGGTCTCTGGCGCTGTGAAGCAGCAGTGCTAACCACTGTGCTACTGTGTCGCCCACAGCTAGAATGCTCTAAACCAGGTAACATTCTGGTGAGAGTGAGGACTGCAGATGCTGGAGATCAGAGTCAAGAGAGTGTGGAGCTGGAAAAGCACAGCAGGTCAGCCAGCATCCGAGGAGCAGGAGAATCGACATTTTGGCCACAAGCTCTTCATCAGGAATATCCTGGTGTGTCTCCTTTGCACTCCTGCTAGTGCAATCACGTCCTTGTGGTGAAGTTATACAGACAGTTCTATGAAGGAGTTCCCAGCTATTGTGACAGATCAATAATATCGTTCTAAGTCAGGACGGTGCGTGACTTGGAGGAACAACTACAGATGGAGGTGTTCTCAGGCATCTGCTGACCATGTCCTTCTAGGTGGGACACATTGCTCATCTCAACCTAAATGCCCTTGAGAAGATGATTCTGAGCTGCCTTCTTTAAACTACCTCAGTCCACCTGGTGTAGGTACACCCAGAATGCTGTTTGGAACAGTGCTTCAGGGCTTTGACCCAGCAACAGTGAAGAAATAGCTCCGGTCTTTCTATTCACTTGGAGGATGTGGGCATCACTGTCTGGGTTACCCATCCCTAGGTCCCCCTGTGAGAAGGTGAAGGTGTGCTGCCTTTTTGAACCCCTGCAGTCCAGGTTAGGGAGGCCTACAATGACCTTAGGGAGGGAGTTCCAGCATTTTGAACTATCGACACTGAAGGACCCAAGATCATAAAATATAAAGGATAATTTTTGGGAAGAACTAACAAGGAGATGTACTCGTTCCCCATGTTTCTGATCTGTGCTTCACTGATCTTAGTGTTAATAGTCTGTATAAAAAGTGTAGAAGTTGCAGCTAAAGTACTAATGCGTATTCGCTCTTAAGTTGAACCTGATTGGCTGTCGTGCATAACCAGGTGTCTTAACTCTAATGTAACTAGCTGGTAAATACTAGTTAATATACTTATTTACTGTTCATTAAGGCATTTTGAGTGCGAGCAGCACCTGAGTTTAAACGAACCCGGAAGGCTACAGCTAAGTTGAGACAGTTTGTTTTAAAATTACTTACCGGTAGCGGGCAGCGGTGTTTTTTTCTCTCTTCACAGAAAGAGTGGGAGCCGCAGGGGGAAGTGACGACGACCAGAGGGGCAGTCGGAAGCTGGTGTAGCGCAAGCTTACCTGGGTAGGTTTTTTTTTCCTATAAAAGCGCACAGGAGGGAAGGGTGGAGAAGAGCAGAGCAATAGTTATTGGGGACTCGATAGTTCAGGGCATAGATAGGCGGTTCTGTGGGGGCGAGAGAGACTCACGTTTGGTATGTTGCCTCCCAGGTGCAAGGGTACGTGACGTCTCTGATCGTGTTTTCCGGGTCCTTGAGGGGGAGCAGCCCGAAGTCGTGGTCCACATTGGCACCAACGACGTAGGTAGGAGGAGGGCTGAGGATGTTAGGCAGGCTTTCAGGGAGCTAGGTTGGAAGCTCAAAGTTAGAACGAACAGAGTTGTTGTCTCTGGTTTGTTACCCGTGCCACGTGATAGAGAGTCGAGGAATAGGGAGAAAGAACAGTTAAATGCGTGGCTACAGGGATGGTGCAGGAGGGAGGGATTCTGGTATCTGGATAACTGGGGTTCTTTCTGGGGAAGGTGGGACCTCCATTAAAAGGATGGTCTACACCTGAACCTGAGGGGCACCAGTATCCTTGGGGGGAGGTTTGCTAGTGCTCTTGGGGGGGGGTGGATTTAAACTAACTCTGCAGGGGCATGAGAACCTAGAATGTAGCTTTAGGGTGCAGGACCTGGAGTGTAGGGAGGTTAGGAACATGGCATCAATCTCAAAGGAGGGTGCCTGTAAACAGGAAAGTGGCTTAACGTGTGTATACTTCAATGCAAGAAGTATACGAAATAAGGTAGGTGAACTTGCAGCGTGGGTTGGTACCTGGGATTTCGATGTTGTGGCTATTACGGAGACATGGGTAGAACAGGGACAGGATTGGCTGTTGCAGGTTCCAGGGTTTAAATGTTTTAGTAGGGTCAGAGGTGGAGGTAAAAGAGGGGGAGGTGTGGCATTGCTTGCCAAAGATAGTATTACGCGGTGGAAAGGACGATAGATGAAGACTCGACATCTGAGGTAGTTTGGGCTGAGGTTAGGAATAGGAAAGGTGAGGTCACCCTGTTATGCGTTTTCTACAGGCCTCCTAATAGTCCTAGAGACGTAGAAGAAAGGATTGCGAGGATGATTCAGGAGAAGAGTGAAAGTAATAGGGTGGTTGTTATGGGGGACTATAACTTTCCAGATATTGACTAGGAAAGCTATAGCTCGAGTTCGTGAAATGGGTCGGTGTTTGTCCAATGTGTGCAGGAGGGTTTCCTGACACAATATGTAGACAGGCCAATAAGAGGTGAGGCCATACTGGATTTGGTTCTGGGTAACGAACCAGGCCAGGTGTTAGAATTAGAGGTAGGTGAGCACTTTGGGGATAGTGACCATAATTCGGTGACTTTTACTCTAGTGATGGAGAGGGATAAGTGTGCACTATAGGGCAAGAGTTATAGCTGGGGGCATGGAAATTATGATGCGGTGAGGCACGACTTAGGACGCGTGGCTTGGAAAAGTAGGCTTCAAGGCATGGGCACAATTGATATGTGGAGCTTGTTCAAGGAGCAACAATTGAGTGTCATTGATAAGTATGTACCTGTCAGGCAGGGAGGAAAGGGTCTTGTGAGGGAGCCGTGGTTTAATAAGGAATTGGAATCCCTTGTTAAATGGAAGAGGGCGGCCTATGTAAAGATGAGGCGTGAAGGTTCAATTGGGGCGATTGAGAGTTATAAGGTAGCCAGGAAGGATCTGAAGAGAGAACTAAGAGCAGCAAGGAGGGGACATGAAAAGTCCTTAGTTGGTAGGATTCGGGAAAACCCTAAGGCTTTCTATAGGTATGTCAGGAATAAAAGAATAACTAGGGTAGGAATAGGTCCAGTCAAGGATAGTAGTGGGAAGTTGCGTGTGGAGGCTGAAGAGATTGGGGAGACACTGAATGAATACTTTTCGTCAGTATTCACTCAGGAACAGGACATTGTTGCCGATGTGAATATTGAGTCACAATTAATTAGAATGGACGGCTTTGAGGTATGTAGGGAAGAGGTGTTGGAAATTCTGGAAAGGGTGAAAATAGATAAGTCCCCTGGGCCTGATAGCATTTATCCTAGGATTCTCTGGGAAGCAAGGGAGGAGATTGCAGAGCCATTGGCCTTGATTTTTATGTCCTCGTTGTCTACAGGAATAGTGCCAGAAGACTGGAGGATAGCAAATGTGGTTCCCTTGTTCAAGAAGGGGAGTAGGGATAACCCTAGTAACTATAGGCCAGTGAGTCTCACTTCCGTTGTGGGCAAAGTCTTAGAGAGAATTGTAAGGGATAGGATTTATGAACATCTGGATAGGAATAATGTGATCAAGGATAGTCAGCATGGTTTTGTGAAGGGCAGGTCATGCCTCACAAACCTTATTGAATTCTTTGAGAAGGTGACTAAGGAGGTAGACGAGGGTAAAGCGGTAGATGTGGTGTATATGGATTTTAGTAAGGCGTTTGATAAGGTTCCCCATGGTAGGCTACTGCAAAAAATGCGGAGGTATAGCATTGAGGGTGAGTTGGAGGTTTGGATTAGGAATTGGCTGGCTGGAAGAAGACAGAGGGTAGTAGTTGATGGTAAAGGTTCATCTTGGAGTGCAGTTACTAGCGGTGTTCTGCAAGGATCTGTTTTGGGACCATTGCTGTTTGTCATTTTTATAAATGACCTGGAGGAGGGGCTAAAAGGTTGGGTGAGCAAGTTTGCGGATGATATGAAAGTCGGTGGAGTTGTTGACAGTGAGGAAGGATGTGTCAGGTTACAGCGGGATATAGATAAGCTGCAGAACTGGGCAGAAAGGTGGCAAATGGAGTTCAATGTAGCTAAGTGTGAGGTGATTCAGTTTGGTAAGAGTAACAAAAAGATGGGGTACTGGGTTAATGGTCGGATACTTGGTAGTGTGGATGAGCAGAGGGATCTTGGTGTCCATGTACACAGATCTTTGAAAGTTGCCACCCAGGTAAATAGTGCGGTAATGAAGGCATATGGCGTACTGGCTTTTATTGGTAGAGGAATTGAGTTCCGGAGCCCTGAGGTCATGTTGCAGTTGTATAAGACTCTGGTGCGGCCGCATCTGGAGTATTGTGCGCAGTTTTGGTCGCCATACTATAGGAAGGATGTGGAGGCACTGGAACAGGTGCAGAGGAGGTTTACCAGGATGTTGCCTGGTATGGTAGGAAGATCGTATGAGGAAAGGCTGAGGCACTTGGGGCTGTTTTCATTGGAGAAAAGAAGGTTTAGGGGTGAGATGATAGAGGTGTACAAGATGATTAGGGGTTTAGATAGGGCTGACCATGAGAACCTTTTTCCACGTATGGAGTCAGCTATTATGAGGGGGCATAGCTTTAAATTAAGGGGTGGTAGGTATAGGACAGATGTTAGGGGTAGATTCTTTACTCAGCGAGTTGAGTGTTCATGGAATGCCCTGCCAGGAGCAGTGGGGGACTCTCCCACTTTATGGGCATTTAAACGGGCATTGGATAGGCATATGGAGGATAGTGGGCTAGTGTAGGTTAGGTGGGCTTGGATCGGCGCAACATCGAGGGCCAAAGTGCCTGTACTGCGCTGTATTTTTCTCTGTTCTATGTTGAGCCTACCTTCCACTGACAATTTTCACTGCCATATGTAGAACCACAATACAGTTTCAATTCCAATTCCTACTGATATTTGTACCATGGTCTTGCCGTAACTGGTTAATTACCTTTATTTTCTGGATAAAGGTTCATGGAGCAATACGAAACTCAGCAGAGTCTGAAACTTTCTGATAACAGATTACACATTGGAATCTCCAACATGATCACATCTTGAGGATTTTAGTTTTTTTTATAATCCTTCACTTCCATTCCAACATTCCACGTATCTACTGATTCCAATTAAAAGATACCACTGTCAGAAATCAAGATGGCTAAACTCACAGGCAAAAATCTTCTTAATTTGCAAAATATGCAAGCAATACAATAACCATATGACCATCATATAACAGGGTTAATTCTGTTGTGACAGTAAAGAGAGAAGGTCATAATGACTACAGTTTGACAAAAAGGATAAAAGGTAGACTCAATTATAAATTTAAATGTTGCAATTTATAATAATGTTATTTTTATATTTCCCAGAATAAAGGTCGATAACAAATTGTTCTGTTTTACATGAAGACTACCTTCAAATGTCAGCTCATGTACAACAACATATGAGACTATATTCAGGATAAATATAGAAGGGTAATCTTTGCACTGTAAACATGGGAATGCAATTTAGTTTCAGTATTCAACACTGATCTACTGGGAATATTCTATGCCAATTGAAACATTTCTTATTCAAATTGCTCCCATTAAGCCGACAGCCCACTGTGCCCTCTCACCACAGAAGCTCTCATTGACATAACATTCCTGTTCCCTGGATAAATCTCAGTACTTTTTCTATCATGGACAAATAAAACCCTGGAAGTTCTTCAGAGGTACAATATAGCAGAGCGTTCTTGGCTGAGGACAAAATAGTCTGCATCAATTCTGAATTTATTCACTTAGATTTCGACTGATTGCCCCACAGCGTTGTGAAGTAATTAACCAACAATAGCATGATCACTGATAAGTGGGAGTTGGAGGCAAAGGTGGTTGAGTAGCAAAGCTGGTGTTTGATTTGTTTTAAATAATCTACAACCACAGTAAAATGAATGGGCAAGCCCCTCAAAGCACTGTTTTTTATTGCTCTTGGGAAACACTGCAGTTTAGGGGAATGGGATAAATAGATACTTGCACACCCAACTCACAAAGTCAATGATGAGGGAGGGGTGATGATGAGCAACTGGGAGAAAAGACTATGCTTCAAAAACAGCAATGACAACCGTACAGCATCTGGAAGGGAAATCATTCAAGGCGCACTGGATGGATTGGGAATGAATATCACACTCAGGAGGGAGTGATGGGGTGGGGGGGTGGGTGGGAAAAAGGTGCACAGGAGGCAAGGCCACATGGGACTAAATACTGAACAGCAACTACTCAATGAAACAACACACCCAGCTTTAATCCAGAAAATCAGAAGAACGCGGGAAGGGAAGGAGTAATATGAACAGAACAGAGAACTTAATTCAGTAAACATGACACGCTTCCCAGTCAATGAAATCTGCAAATCAGCAGATGGCTTTTCTGAGGAAAGAACAGGCAGGTTTGTATAGTCAGTAACAAGGAATGCAATTTAGACATTTAATATCATACCGCTGAGAATACCCCACAGGTGAATGAAATGCTCTGCCAATGTAAACTGCTCCCAATAAACCAATAAAGCAACATGCAGGTTATAAAGAATTAAATGTGCCCAAGCTAATGTTCCAATACCACAGAACCTTCTCCAATGATTAAACTGCTTCCACTGCTTTGTAGTCCATCATATAAAGATCAATTCCTTAGCTCAGAGTTATTCTTGCTGTCTGTTACTTCTGTTTGTTGGCTCATTGGCATTTAACCTTTGCCCTTTCACCTTAAAGAACATGAGACATAGGAGCCCTCCTAAAGGCTAATTAATGGGATGTGGGTCTCACTGGCAGGGTCAGCATTTTTTGCCCATTTGTAATTGCCCAGGGGACAGTTAAGAGCCAACCACATTGCTGCAAGTCTGGAGTCACATGCAGGCCAGACCAGGTGAGAATGGCAGATTTTCTTCCCTGAAGGACATGAGTGAACCAGATGGGTTTTTACAGCAAATCACAATCACAATTAGATTAGGCTTTTATTCCAGATTTTTATTGAATTCAAACACCATCTGCCATGGTGGGATTCGAACGCATGCTCCCCGGGATTTTGGATTATTAGTCCCCTACCACGATACCCATGGTGGGACCGGTTGTTTAGGTATTGGTATATGTTCTATTGTTTAACAAAGTCAAAGCTGACCTTTTCTTTTAAAAAAACCTCAAGCCTCACCTTCCCCCCAGGGCCCTTATACTTCAAACTCTATTGATCTATTTCTTGAAAATACTTGGTGACTGAGCCTCTCCTGCCCACTGGGTAGACAGTCTCAAAGATTACACTGTGTAAGGAAACGGCTCCTTATTGGAGTCCTTTGCCAACTCATTATTCTCAGTGTTTTGCCAAAATCAGGATGCACCTTCCCGACATTTACGCTGAAGACCCCTTCAGAATTTTGCAAGAGCAGAGGTGTTGGGGGAAAATAGTACTTGGTCGCAAATTGCAAACGCCCCAAGGCCAGATGTGTAAATACACAAGGACTGGTCAAACAGAATATCACCTACCATCAAGGAGTCCAGTGAAAAAACAGCAGTCAACACTAGGCCACTCCATCTCAGCTGACAGCACAGGAATGACCCTATGAAGAGAGGCTGGGTAAGCATGGAGCAGAGAAGATTGAAGGGGGACCTGATAAGGGGTATAAGATTATGAGGGGCATGGACAGTGTGCAAAGAAAGCATCTGTTCCCCTGAGTTGAAGGGTCAATAACACGGGCTCATAATTTTAAAGTGAAAGGTTAGAGGTTTAGAGGGGATTTGAGAAAAAAAATCTTTTCATCCAGAGGGTGGTTGGGTCTGAAATGCAATCCCAGTGAGGGGAGTTGAGGTGGGGAACCTCACAACCTTTAACAAGTATTTGGCTGAGCACTTGAAATGTCATAACATTCAAAACTATGTGTCTAGTGCGGGCAAGTGGGATAGTGGAGGTAGAAGTGTATTCTTGGTGGTACAGACTCGATCGGCCAAGTGTCTCTTCTGTGCTGTACGGGTCTATGATTTGAGTGAACCCTCGTTACATTTTCTGCAAAGTGGATCTGCCCTCTCTTAGGTTAAGGTGACCAAACCCGTACACGTACACCAAGTATGGCCCCCTGCCTGTGACGTAAACACTCAGGCTCACCAAAGAGCCCAAATGCAGAATAATCACTTCACCACTGCAGTTATGTTGTGCCATCCTAATGCTGGGCTCTGCAGAACAGGGAAAAAAAACAGCAGTCCAATTTGCAGACTTGGTCCCTCCTTAATTGTTCATTTATGGAGTCAACCACATTACTGTGGGTGTGGAGTCACATGTAGACCAGACCAGGTAAGGAAAGCAGATTATCTCTCCTGAAAGAGCATTAGTGAGCCTCCATTCTGTGCTGTTACAATGAGTTGGGAAGAACCAGATAGGTCTCTACTGGTGCTCCCATTGACCCCGCAAACATCATTTATGCATCTTCTTGAACAGGTTAAAATTTTACAAAGCATTCCCTTAGAGAATTCAGAGAAAACTTGACACCAGAGAGATACTAAAACTCTTGGCCAACACTGCAAACTTGAAGGAGAATCCAAAGAAAAGAGCAAGGTGGAAAGGGTTGGAGAAGGAATTCCAGGGCTTCGGGCCTTAACAGTTGTAGACACACCTTCCAAATGGCGGCGGGGCTAAAATCAAGGATAAATAAGAGGAGCAGCACAGTTTTTACAGGGTTGTAAGATCTGGAGAAGATGATATAGTTAGGGAGGGGGGGTGAGGCTGAGGTAGGATTGGGAAACAAGGGGGAAGGTTTTTAAAATGAGGAACTGCCTGACTGCAAGCCATTGTAGTTCAACAAGTACAGGGCTGACGGGGAAATAATCTGAGGTGTAGAATCACAGAGTCCCAGTGTAAATAGAGCTTGAGAATTTACAGGGCGGAAGTGGGTACTGCACATGCTGGAGATTAGAGTCAAGATTAGAGTGATGCTGGAAAAGCACAGCAGGTCAGACAGCATCAGAGGAGCAGGAGAATCAACATTTCCGGCAAAAGCCCTTCATCAGGCTTTTGCCCGAAATGTCGATTCTCCTGCTCCGCTTTGGCAGCGCCACTCTAATCTTGACTCGAGAGTTTACAATCAATTCACAAGCACTTCAGGTTCTTTACTCAGACAGTAGTAAGGGCGTGGAACTCCCTGCCTACAACAGTAGTAGACTCGCCAACTTTACGGGCATTTAAACGGTCATTGGATAAACATATGGGGGGTAATGGAATACTGTAGGTTAGATGGGCTTCGGATTGGTTTCACAGGTTGGTGCAACATCGAGGGCTGAAGGGTCTGTACTGAGCTGTAATGTTCTATGTTCAGCTTGAGTGGAGCTTGTCAAACATCAAGGAATGCAGTGAAAAAGAAAAGCAGTAGTCAGCGATCACATTAAGCAGATGCATGATTGACAATGACTTTAACGCGGCAGTCAGTGCCCTGGGTCATAGTTGCTGAGACTTGGACATCGTTGAGGTTGACAGAGATGCCTTGCTCTTGGTCAGGGCCAAAAAGCGCTAAGCGCTGGAGAACGGCGGATGGATCTCGGCTTTTGATGATGGCGTAGAGCTCGTCCCTCTCCCCGGGGTCCATCGTCACGTACAAGCCGAGCATCTGACACAGCTCCCCGACCACCACGGGGTTTTCAAACATCACCCCAAAGTAGTAGGAGCCGAGCTGGTAGCTCAGGACCCCGACACACTGAATCTCAGCTCCGACAGTGGAATACAGGCTGACACCGACCGACTCTGGTTGGACAACCTCCGGCTTCCTGGCGGTGGAATTACCATCGAGAAACACCCTGACAAACAAACAGCACTGAATGAAAACAGCTCATCCCCAGTAACAACAAGCTGGCATGTATCATTAACTTGAAAGGCAATGAGCAAAAGTTTGTCAAAACTGAGGGGAGTTGGAACTTGGTCGTAGCTCACTTGACATGGGATAGTACTTAGGGTTTTTAAAAAATTTACTGACAGGATATGGGGTGACGCTGGCAAGGCCAACATTTATTGCTGAACCCATAATTTCTCAGAGTGTTGTTGAGAGTCAACCACATTGCTGTGGGTCTGGAGTCACATGCAGGCCAGACCGTGTAAAGATGGTAGTTTCCTTCCCTCAAGGATACCAGTGAGTCAATGGGTGTTTCTGACAATCGACAACGGGTTCACGGTCATCATTTGTCTCTTAATTCCAGATTCTTTATTGAATTCAAATTCCACCATCTGCCATGGTGGGGTTTGAATCCAGGTGTCTAGAACATTACCTGGGTGTTGGGATTATCCCACTAACCCATCACCTCCCCTCTGCGTAATGGACCTCAGCATACTGGGGTAGAGCAGATATTGGGGAGTAGGGGGACAGGACAGAGGCCAGAAGGCGGAGAAAGACAAATGGTAATGGTGGGCAGACATAGGAGAGCTGAGGATGGAGAGAGACAGAGAGAAACAGTGAGAGATAGAGAAAGAATAGGATTTGAGACAGATGGAGGGGGGGGGAGAGAAGATAGAGAGGATTGAGAAGAGAAGATGCAAGCTGTCATCTGAAGATGACATTGTACAGATCAGGGGCTTACGGGGTCATTGCTAAGGAACCCAGAAAAGACACAAAAGGAACATTGTTGAATTCTGACTTAAAAAGGCCCTTCAAAAGCCTGAAATCGGTTTTACTCAGAAACATCGGAACAGGAGGTCATTCCGCCTGTTGATCCTGTACTGCTATTTAACACACCTATAGCTGATTGAACACGTTAATACCAGTTTATCCATATAACTCCTTACGTCATTAATATTCAAACATTTACTGTCCTGTCTTGTAAATACAGGTTGGTCTGCTATAATGGGTGTTTAGTCAACATGAATTCACTGTATTGCGATTGATGAATTGGGGATACTGTTTCTACAGTGCGAACTTTTAAAACGTGTGTTGGCTGTAACGCGATTACGTCACCAACACTAAGCACAGTTTCTGAAGCAGGATTTTACTATAATACCGGGCTGCACAAGAATACAAACATTGCGTTATAGAAAAACTGACTGTTCTCAAAACACTGAGCTTCCACAGCACTATGTGGTAAAGAACTCCAAAGATTCACAACCCTCTGAGTAAAAACAATTCTCTTTATCTCAGTCTTAAGTGGCAACTCCATTATTTTTAAATTGTGCTCCTGGTTATACACTCCCTAACAAGGGGAAAACATCCTACCTACATCCACCCCATCTATCCCTTTAAGTACTTGTAAGTTTCAAAGAAATCACCTCTCATTCTCCAAGACACTAGACAATACGTCCTCCTCACCTCCATCCAAGGCCCCAAAGAATCCTTCCACATCTGGCAGAGATTTTCCTGCACTCCAAACACCTCATCTACTCCATCCGTTGCTCTCGATGTGGTCTCCTCTATGTTGGGGAAACAGGACACCAACTTGTGGAATGTTTCAGAGAACATCTCTGGGACACACGTGCCAAACAACCTCACCGCCCTGTGGCTGACCACTTCAACTCCCCCTCCCCCACTTCATCCCAGATCCAACCCTCCAACTCAGCACCGCCCCCTTCAACTGTCCTACATGTCCATCTTCCTTTCCACCTATTCACTCAGACCTATCACCATCACTCCCCACCTCCATCTACCTATCACCTTCCAAGCTAACTTACCCCCATCCCCATCCCCATCCCCATCCTATTTATCTCACCCGCCTTTGGTCCTCCCCCCTGCCGCAACTTTCCTGAAAGGTTTATGCCTGAAACATCGACTCTCCTGCTCCTCGGTATGCTGCCTGACTGGCTGTGTTTTTCTAGCATCACTCTTTTTGACTCTGATCTTCAGCATTTGCAGTGTTCACTTTCATCTCGACAATACAAGCCCAATTGCCCAAGCTCTCCTCACAGGACAGTTCCACCACTCTGGGAACAACTCACTTTCATTGCACTCTCTTTCTGGCAATATCTTTCCTGATATAAGGAGACCAAACCTGCACACAGTACTCCAGGCATGGTCTAACTAACCTCAAAACTAAATGCAGCAAGGCTTCACTCCTCCCATACTCCAATTCTCTTATAATAAAGGTTAACATTCCATTGACCCTTCCTAACAGCTTACTGCACTGGCATGTGTTACCCTTCAGTAACTTATAACATGGACACCAAGTCCTTTGTGTGAACCTTATACTTCCCAACATCGTGGCATTTAAGAAATACTCAACACATCTGTCCTTCCTGCCAAAGTGATCAAGTCCGCACTGTTCCAAATTATATTCCATCTGCCCCGTTCTTGCCCAATCCCGAAGCCTGTCCAAATCCTCCTAAAAGCATTTTACATTTTCCTCACAGCACACATTCCCACTTGGCGTTGCATAATCTACAATCACCAACAAACCAGCCTGATCCGTCCACGTCAACACTATGGATCAAGAAAGCACAACAATGTCTCTACTTCCTCAGAAGGCTAAGAAAATTCAGCATGTCCACAAAGACTCTTACCAATTTTTGTAGGTGCACCATAGAAAGCATCCTATCCAATGCATCACAGCGTGGGATGGCAACTGCTCTGCCCAAGACCATAAAATACTCAAAGTTGTGAACACAGCCCAGTCCATCACACAAACCAGCCCTTCATCCACTGCCTCTATCTACACTTCCTTCAGGAAAGTAACCAAAGACCCCTCCCACCTTAGTTATACTCTCCCAGTCCCCCTCAAACAGGCAGAAGATATTAAAAAGTTTAAATACATGTAAGAACTGCTTTGAACAGAACCTCTTAAATGCTCTTCCCTCTCCCCTTCTCCCTCTCTCTCCCTTCTCTGCAGCTGTAACACTGTATTCTGCACTCTGTTCTGCTACCCTAACATACTGTGTATAGTATGATCTGCCTGTGTAGCACACAAAACAACACTTTTCACTGTATCTCAGTACGTGACAATAAACCAAACATTGATAAATATTGTGAATAGCTGGGGCCCCAAGTACTCCTCTTTGCAGCATCCCACCAGTCTGTCCATTAGCTAATTAATCCACATCCATACATTATTTACTACACTACATGCTTTAATTTTGCCAATCAGCTTTCTGTGAGGAACCTTGTCAAAATGCTCTGAAAATCTGAGCCTTTTTCCTCAGATGGTGACAGCTAGCATGAGGGGACATAGCTTTAAATTGGGGGGTGATAGATTTAGGACAGACGTCAGAGGTAGTTTCCTTACTCCGAGAGCAGTAGGGGCGTGGAACGCACTGCCTGCAACAGTAGTAGTCTCACCAACTTTAAGGGCAGTTAAATGGTCATTGGATAAACACATGGATGAAAATGGAATAGTGTTGGATAGATGGGCTTCAGATTGGTTCCACGGTCAGCGCAACATCGAGGGCCAAAGGGCCTGTACTGCGCTGTAATGTTCTATGTTCTAAAACCTAAAAACACAAAAGCCATCAATTCCCCTTTATCAATTTTGTTCATAACCTCCTCAAAACACACCAACACATTTGTCAACATGATGCCTCTTTTGCAAATCCATGCTGACTATGACCAATTTTTATCACGTCCTCTATAACAGCTTCCATCATTTTCACTGTGACTGACATGAGGCTAATCAGGTGCCCACCTCCCAGGCTTTCTCCCTTTTCCATTTTTAAATAGCCCTGCACATGTGCAAGCTTCAAATCTGCAGCAGTCATTCCAGAATCAATAGAATTTTGGAATACAATTATCAGTGCATTTACTATCTCCATAGCTACTTCCTTCCATCCACTTTCATTCCTATTAATTTCTCTCAACTCTGCTTTTACTTTGAGCCCACAGAGCACCTACCTGGGATCAGTCAGAGGCAGCACCTTGCTTTTGTTAACAGTCGTAACTTCAACGGATGCGGATTTCATCTTGTTGGAACTCTGACTAGAAAAGAAAAAGAAAATACACATTCCAAATCAGCAATAGAGTGATGAGTGCAAGGCTTGGATGGATAAGTCATCATTTTAAAAAGGTTCCCTCGACAAGCACAAAACAAACCTGCGATAGGGTTAGGGAAACTGAAAACGTTGTTCAATCCACCCAACATCCAGAGGCCAGCAATGTAGACAAGCTCGAGAAGTGGTAAGAAGTCTGACTGTGAGATACAGTAATGAGACAGAAAATTCACCGAACTTAATGCAACGTCACATCATCTAATTCTCTCTCTCCTGTAGCTTTGTGGCAAGATTACATACATACATATATACATACATACATAGTGTTCTTTTTTAACCTCAGCAACCTCTATAAATATTCTTTGATGGCTCAAGCAGAAAAGAATATGAGAAAAATCAGTTCAAAACATGAAATTAAAACACACCCAAAACATTAACTCAGTCCCTCCCTCCCCACATACTGCAAAACCTTCTGGATTTCTCCAGCAGTTCAGATTTTATTAGTAGTAGCCTCATAACAGTCTAACATGATGTCTCATTCGCAAGTCCGTGCTGACTATGATCAATCAGATCCTTTTTATCCAAGTGTCCATTTATTATATCCCCATCACATTTGACATAAGGCGAATGAGGTGTGAGGCTGCAGTTATTTTGCTTCTGTATTCTCGAAACCTATATTGCTGAGGGTGTTATCAGGTTGTTCGTCACTTCAGAAATTAGCTAACCTGCAAATTGGCCTCATGCCCCAAACTCTATTTTACATCCTTCCACATTTACGTAGTTTGGGTCAAAATGGTGAATTTTATTGGAGCTTCGAGGAAACAAGAAACAAGATAATTGGAGCAGGCAATGGAGTTCAGGAAAGGAATTCGAAGCAGACATTAGCTGGGTAAAGGTGGCTGCAGGGAGGGGCAACAGGGAAGGGAGAGATTGCAATAATGACTAAGGATGATATCAACTTTGAACTAATTCACTATATGTTGCAGTATGATTCTTTCTAAATACACATTCACTCTTTCTAAGGATGTACACTTTTTAATGTCCACACGACTCAGTCCGTTTTGTACAACAGCTTTCTGGTTTTAATACACACAGTGGTTTACCTCACTTCTCCAGTAGAGGGCAAAGATTCTCTTCGTTTCATGTGTATTTAGAATCTGGGCATGAATTTCCACTGCACTGTTAAACCCACTTTCTAAAATTCAAATTCCAGTTTTAAAAGATATATCAGAGGAGAGGTGATGCAGTAGTAAAGTCACTGGGCTTGTAATCTACAGGTCTATGCTAGTGCTCTGGAGCAGGAAGCATGTGTTCAAATCCCACAGTAACATCCTGGAGAATTTGCATTTAATTTAACATAGATAGAAAACTTTTTTCACGCAGAGGTGTGTGTATGGAATGAGCTGCCAGAGGAAGTGGTGGAGGCTGGTACAACTGCAACAGTTAAAAGGCAGCTGGATGGGTATATGAATAGGAAGGGTTTGGAGGGATATGGACCAAATGCTGGTAAATGGGAGTAGATTAATTTAGGACACAGAATCTGGTCGGCATGGATGAGTTGGACCGAAGAGTCTGTTTCCATGCTATATATATATCTCTATGACTCTATAAAAACAAAAAATGTTGGAGAATCTGGCAGCATCTGTGGAGAGAGAAAGAGAGCTCATGTTTTGAATCCAGTATCACTCTTCCTACAAATGTATTCAATTTATATATTTTTAAAAAGTCTGAAAATAAGAGCCAGAGCCCTTGAAACTATCGTGGAATGTTGTAAAAACCAATCTAGCTCATTCACATCGGAACTATATGATCTGCCTATATTGCTCACAAGACAAAGCTTTTCACTGTGCCTTAGTACACATGACAATGAATTCAACTAAATTCAATTCCTTTAAGAATCAGAGTCATAGAGATGTACAGCACAGAAACGGACCCTTTGGTCCAACCAGTCCATGCCGACAGGACATCCCAACCCAATTTAGTCCCACCTGCCAGCACCTGGCCCATATCCTTCTAAACACTTCCCATTCATATAGGCAAAAAAGTGAGGACTGCAGATGCTGGAAACCAGAGTTTAGATCAGAGTGGTGCTGGAAAAGCACAGCAGGTCAGGCAGCATCCGAGAAGCAGGAAAACTGACGTTTCGGGCAAAAGCCCTTCATTAGGAATAGTGGCAGGAAGCCTCCAGGGTCTCTTACGAAAAGGTACCTTTGACAGAGAGGATTTCAATGTCTTGTGCCTGTGTCTCCATCTCGGTCTCTGTCATTCAAAATGCGTGCCTTTTTTTTTATATCCCCAACATCCGATTGTTTCATTGATTCAATGTTGGCAAAAATAATAAATTCAAACTTGATTGGGGTTCAGTATCCTGGTACATAATTTAAACTGATTGCTGTTTTGACAGCAATTCAAATTTAACCAACCAACTCAGTTGGCTATTTCACAGCCAAATAGAGTCAAGGAGATGTACAGCACTGAAACAGACTCTTCTGTCCAACACGTCCATGCCGACCAGATATCCCAACCCAATCTAGTCCCACCTGCCAGCATCCGGCCCATATCCCTCCAAACCCTTCCTATTCATATACCCATCCAGATGCCTCTTAAATGTTGCAATTGTACCAGCCTCCACCACTTCCTCTGGCAGCTCATTCCATACACATACCACCCTCTTCGTGAAAAAGTTGTTCTGTAAGTCTCTTTTGTGGCTTTCCCCTCTCACCCTAAACCTATGCCCTCTAGTTCTGGACTCCCCGACCCCAGGAAAAAGACTTTGCCCATCTATCCTATCCATGTCCCTCATAATTTTGTAAACCTCTATAAGGTCACCCCTTAGCCTATGACGGCCCAGGGAAAACAGCCCCAGCCTATTCAGTCTCTCCCTATAGCTCAAATCCTCCAACCCTGGCAACATCCGTGTAAATCTTTTCTGAATCCTTTCATGTTTCACAACATCATTCCAATAAGAAGGAGACCAAAATTGCACGCAATATTCCAACAGTGGCCTAACCAATGTCCTGTACAGCCGCAACATGACCTCCCAACTCCTGTACTCAATACACTGACTGAGAAAGGAAAGCATACCAAACACCTTCTTCACTATCCTATCTACCTGCAATTCCACTTTCAAAGAACTATGAACCTGCACTCCAAGGTCTCTTTGTTCAGCAACACTCCCTTGGACCTTACCATTAAGTGTATACATCCTGCTAAGATTTGCTTTCCCAAAATGCAGCACCTTGCTTTTATCTGAATTAAACGCCATCTGCCACTTCTTAGCCCATTGGCCCATCTGGTCAAGATCCTGTTGTAATCGGAGATAACCTTCTTCGCTGTCCAATACACCTCCAATTTTGGGGTCATCTGCAAACTTACTAACTGTACCTCTTAAGCTCACTTCCAAATCATTTATATAAATGACAAAAAGTAGAGGACCCAGCACCGATCCTTGTGGCACTCCACTGGTCACAGGCCTCCAGTCTGAAAAGCAACCCTCCACCACCACCCTCTGTCTTCTACCTTTGAGCCAGTTCTATATCCAAATGGCTAGTTCTCCCTGTATTCCATGAGATCTAACCTTGCTAATCAGTCTCCCATGGGGAACCTTGTCAAATGCCTTACTGAAGTCCATATAGATCACTCTACTGCTCTGCCCTCATCAATCCTCTTTGTTACTCCTTCAAAAAACTCAACCAAGTTCATGAAACATGATTTCCCACACACAAAGCCACGTTGACGATCCCTAATCAGTCCTTGCCTTTCCAAATACATGTACATCCTGTCCCTCAGGATTCCCTCCAACAACCTGCCCACCACTGAGGTCAGGCTCACTGGTCTATAGATCCCTGGCTGGTCCTTACCACCCTTCTTCAACAGTGGTACCATATTAGCCAACCTCCAGTCTTCCAGCACCTCACCTGTGACTATCGATGATAGAAATATCTCAGCAAGAGGCCCAGCAATCACTTCCCTAACTTCCCACAGAGTTCTAGGGTACACCTGATCAGTCTCGTTTTGCTTTCCTTCCCATATTCAGCATACTCACATGATGCACTCAGATTTCTTTCTGTCTGGAGTCCTTATCAAATAGTTCACCTCATTCAATCTCCTTTCCACTTGATGATGTCCATTAAACCTTGCTTTTAAAGGCTCACCTATCACTGGAAGTAACACTAACACCTTATCCCTAACAGCAAAATTGCAAGTTTTGATTTATTGTCTGCCTCCTGTATGCGGTGATACTTTTAAATGCTGTCAGCCAACTCCCCTGCTCTATTTAACCATTCCCTAAAATTTAACAAAGAGTCCAAATGTGTGGTTTGTCAATTCTGACTTACCAATTTCTCCTTAATCAATTTTAGCAATGCTCTCATTTCTTGGCTGAAAACTAATTCAAATGGACGGAACTTGGTCAATTCATTTGGTGCATCTCTGATGGCAAAAAGTACAAACGAAATTCCTTTAACCCAACCATCTGGATAGTCTTGACTATAAGCCCGCAACATGGTCTTTATTGTATGATGCCACCTTTCTAACGCTCCCTGCGATTCTGGATGGTACGCAGTAGATTTGAATTGTTTTTTCCTAAAATGTCCATAACTTCCTTGAATAATTTTGATGTGAAGTTTGGCCCTTGATCTGATTGTATCTCTGTGGGTAGTCCATATCTAGCGAAAAATTTGAGCAATTCCTCTACAATCCTTTTAGCTGTATTATTGCATAATGGAATGGCGTCTGGAAATCAAGTGGTCACATTCATTATTGCTAACAAATACGGATTCACAATTTTTGTTTTAGGGGTAGGGGCCCTATGCAATCACTTAAGACCCTTGTAAAAGGTTCTTCAAATACAGGAATGGGTATTAAAGGTGCGGGCTTTATTACTACCTGTGGTTTTCCAATTTTCTGACATGTATGATATGTCTGGCAAAAATCACCTACATCTTTGTGCAGTCCAGGCAGAAAAAAAGATTTTTTTATTTCAGCTTGAGGATTTCTTACCCTTAAATGACCTCCTACTGGTAGTTAATATGCCACCCTCAATACCTCCTTTCAATAACCTACTGGCAATACAACCTGATGAACTTAGAACATAGAACATAGAAGAATACAGCGCAGTACAGGCCCTTTGGCCCTCGATGTTGCGCCGATCCAAGCCCACCTAACCTATACTAACCCACTATCCTCCATATACCTATCCAATGCCCGCTTAAATGCCCATAAAGAGGGAGAGTCCACCACTGCTACTGGCAGGGCATTCCATGAACTTATGACTCGCTGAGTGAAGAACCTACCCCTAGCTTCAGTCCTATATCTACCCCCCCTTAATTTAAAGCTATGCCCCCTTGTAATATCCGACTCCATACACGGGAAAAGGTTCACACTGTCAACCCTATCTAACCCCCTAATCATCTTGTACACCTCAATCAAGTCACCCCTAAACCTTCTTTTCTCTAATGAAAACAGCCCCAAGTGTCTCAGTCTTTCCTCATACGATCTTCCTTCCATACCAGGCAACATCCTGGTAAACCTCCTCTGCACCCGTTCCAGTGCCTCCACATCCTTCCTATAGTATGGCGACCAAAACTGCACACAATATTCCAGATGCGGCCGCACCAGAGTCTTATACAACTGCATCATGACCTCAGGACTCCGGAACTCAATTCCTCTACCAATAAAAGCCAGTACGCCATATGCCTTCCTCACCGCACTATTTACCTGGGTGGCAACTTTCAGAGATCTGTGTACATGGACACCAAGATCCCTCTGCTCATCCACACTACCAAGTATCCGACCATTAGCCCAGTACCCCATCTTTTTGTTATTCTTCCCAAAGTGAATCACCTCACACTTAGCTACATTGAATTCCATTTGCCACCTTTCTGCCCAGCTCTGCAGCTTCTCTATATCCCGCTGTAACCTGCCACATCCTTCCTCACTGTCAACAACTCCTCCGACTTTCGTATCATCCGCAAACTTGCTCACCCAACCTTCTAACCCCTCTTCCAAGTCATTTATAAAAATGACAAACAGCAATGGTCCCAAAACAGGTCCTTGCAGAACACCGCTAGTGACGGCACTCCATGAAGAAACTTTGCCATCAACTACCCTCTGTCTTCTTCCATCCAGCCAATTCCTAATCCAAACCTCCAACTCACCCTCAATGCCATATCTCCGTATTTTCTGCAGTAGCCTACCATGGGGAACCTTATCAAACGCCTTACTAAAATCCATATATACCACATCTACCACTTTACCCTCATCAACCTCCTTCGTTACCTTTTCAAAGACTTCAATAAGGTTTGTGAGGCATGACCTGCCCTTCACAAAACCATGCTGACTATCCTTGATCACATTATTCCTATCCAGATGTGCATAAATCCTATCCCTTACAATTCTCTCTAAGACTTTGCCCACAACAGAAGTGAGACTCACCGGCCTATAGTTACTAGGGTTATCCCTACTCCCCTTTTTGAACAAGGGAACCACATTTGCTATCCTCCAGTCTTCTGGCACTACTCCTGTAGACAAAGAGGACATAAAAATCAAGGCCAATGGCTCTGCAATCTCCTCCCTTGCTTCCCAGAGAATCCTAGGATAAATGCCATCAGGCCCAGGGGACTTATCTATTTTCACCTTTTCCAGGATTTCCAACACCTCTTCCCTACATACCTCAAAGCCATCCATTCTACTTATTTGTGACTCAGTATTCACATCGACGACAATGCCTTGTTCCTGAGTAAATACTGAAGAAAAGTATTCATTCAGTGTCTCCCCAATCTCTTCCGCCTCCACACGCAACTTCCCACTACTATCCTTGACTGGACCTATTCCTACCCTAGTCATTCTTTTATTCCTAACATATCTATAGAAAGCCTTAGGGTTTTCCCTAATCCTACCGACTAAGGACCTTTCATGTCCCCTCCTTGCTGCTCTTAGCTCTCTCTTCAGGTCCTTCCTGGCTACCTTATAACTCTCAATCGCCCCAATTGAACCTTCACGTCTCATCTTGAGATAGGCCGCCCTCTTCCATTTAACAAGGGATTCCAATTCCTTATTAAACCACGGCTCCCTCGCACGACCCTTTCCTCCCTGCCTGACAGGTACATAATTATCAAGGACACTCAATAGTTGCTCCTTGAACAAGCTCCACATATCATTTACACTCTTGCCTTGGAGTCTACTTTTCCAAGCCACACATCCTAAGTCATGCCTCACCGCATCATAATTTCCCTGACCCCAGCTATAACTCTTGCCCTGTAGTACACACTTATCCCTCTCCATCACGAGTAAAAATCACCGAATTATGGTCACTATCCCCAAAGTGCTCACCTACCTCTAATTCTAACACCTGGCCTGGTTCGTTACCCAGAACCAAATCCAGTATGGCCTCACCTCTTGTTGGCCTGTCTACATATTGTGTCAGGAAACTCTCCTGCACACATTGAACAAACACTGACCCATCTAACGAACTTGAGCTATAGCTTTCCCAATCAATATCAGGAAAGTTAAAGTCCCCCATAACAACCACCCTATTACTGTCACTCATCTCCCGAATCACCTTCCCTCTCCTTTCTTCAATGATTCTAGGACTATTAGGAGGCCTGTAAAAGACTCCTAACAGGGTGACCTCACCTTTCCTATTCCTAACCTCAGCCCAAACTACCTCAGATGGCAAGTCCTCATCCATCGTCCTTTCCACCACTGTAATACTATCTTTGACAAGCAATGCCACACCTCCCCCTCTTTTACCCCCACCTCTGACCCTACTAAAACATTTAAATCCTGGAACCTGCAACAGCCAATCCTGTCCCTGTTCTAGCCATGTCTCCGTAATAGCCACAACATCGAAGTCCCAGGTACCAACCCACGCTGCAAGTTCACCTACCTTATTTCGTATACTTCTTGCATTGAAGTATACACACTTCAAGCCACTTTCCTGTTTACAGGCACCCTCCTTTGAAATTGATGCCATGTTCCTAACCTCCCTACACTCCAGGCCCTGCCCATTTCTCATCTGCGTGAATATGTGTTGGTCTCCATTTTCTTATTAAGGCATCATTTTTAAGGTAGTTGCATTCGGATTCTTCCTGTGTATGCCTTTGGATACAAGTGCTTTAATCCAGAGGCTCACTGAAGATGTTACCTATTATGGTGATGAAACATCTGAAAACGAACCTTCCAGCTCCGCGAGCAAACCTACATCCACACTTACTTTAAATTTTCATCTTTTTGCTGTAACTCAGTTAATTTAGGAGCTAAAGATTTCTACTTTGTCAGCCATTTGTTCCTGTTTTGTGTCAACCATTCAATCAAACATGGTTTCTGCTAATTCCACTTCAACTTCCTTACCTGTACTCTTTGATCTCTCCGGTTTCAACTGGTGACTTTGTGACCTCATTACCACACAGTCTGGAAATTCCCAAGATAAGCTTCCTTTATTAACTCAGGTGCCTGAGTTTCCACTGGCTTTTCAACCATGGTAGGCAGCACTCCTATCTGTAAACCAGCTATATGGTTAGCAAAAACAAATTGTATCCCTGGAGCTCAGAGTTTATCCAGTACTTCCACCATGACTTCTCCAGTCTTCACTGGACTCTCTAACCTCATTTTATATAATTGAGCACTTCTTGTCTCTCTATGAATTCCCGTTACTAGCATTTTTTCTGGCAGTAGTCCTCCAGAGGTATGTATCTGCTCATCTTTCAACATGGAAGATTGAGAAGATCCTGTATCTCTTAATATTGTAATGACTTTACCTGCTGCTTCCAGCCTATGCGAGTAAACTTTACCTTTGCAAATATATGGTTTAAGAAAATCTGTCACTTCCTCCTTAACCAATCTCTGACCAGGTTGTACATTTTCATGCAGCTTTTTAGCCTCCACTGTGCTTTTCATTATCATTTCAACAAAATTCACTGGCTTATCCTGTGTTCCTACATTTGGCTTTCCAATGCTTTTCCTAACCCACCAACATGGTTGTTTCATGTGGCTCACTTTATTGCAGTGAAAACATCAGAGCTTTTTAACTTACCCTGTGGTAAGTTATCCTTACGTTCATCACCAAGATCTACCTTTCCCTTACAGTGTGAGGATTTCTCTTTTCCCCAGTTTCTATCCCTCACAGATTGAAATTGATTTTGAAAGGTAAATTTTGATTTATGAACCAACTCATAATCAGCCATTTCAGGTGCTAATCTTGCCATTTTAACTCTCTGCTCTTCCAATGAGTTCTCACTACTTCAGGAAGTGAATTTTTGAACTCTTCCATATAACCATCTCTCTAAGAGCTTAATAGGTTTGCGCTAATTTCAATGCCCTTATCCATCTATCAACATTACTTACATAGAGTTTGAAAGGATCAACCTATGTTTGACCAGGGTCCCTCCTAAGATTCCTGAAATGCTGTCTATAGGCTTCCGGCACAAGATGAAATGCACTTAAGGTGGTTTTCTTCACCTCCGCATATGCCCCAGCTACCTCCGCTGATAGTGATGCAAATACCTCACTAGTTCTACCTACATGATTTGTTTGGATCAATAAAACCCACATGGTCACTGGCCACTGCATTTGTTTATCCACCTTTTCAAATAATATGAGAAAGGCTTCCACATACTTCACATCAAATTTAGGCATTGCTTGAATATATTTAAACAGTTCCCCAACAGAGCTTTGGCCTCCATGGGTTTGCTAATCCTCACTAAGCTTATCTTCAGCCTTCATCTCCATCCTTTTAAGCTAACACTCTTGTCTAAGTCGCAACTTCTAAAGTTCAAGTTCTCTCTCTTTCTCCCTTTTTTCTGCTCAGGCCTTGTTCTCTTTTTTTTGTTTAGCTAAAATCCTTCTCTCCCTTTCTTGATCTTCCAACACGGCTATTCTTTCCCGGTCTTTATTTTCTAATTCCCGTTGCCTCACTTGCAATTTAAATTTTTCTAACTCCACTGCACTTCTGTTTCTCTGTTGTACGCAAGCACTTGACCAACTCCATTACAACATCAGCTTTCCATTCATCCTTGGTTAAACCCAATTCTAACCTGTTTGCTAATTCCACAAGTATATCCTTCCTCTGCCTTTCTAACCTTTCTTGGCAAATTTGGGAAGCATCTCAAACCCCGAGAACCTCTTGGGCAAGCTTAAGAGCCATTTCCAATGATTCTCATGGCCTTTCCAGCACATTTAAATGTTGAGTTATTTCAGTTATAACCACGTTTTTTGTAAACACCAGCAATTTCAGTTCTAGTCTAGTTGCCAATCCCAACCACTTTGAATTGTTCACCTTTTATAAAACTCCCAAAGTCATTTCTTCCACCCCCAGAAAACTCTTACTGACTGAAAGAACCATTGCTATCCCAAGCACTGTTTAAACCAACCAAACTCAACACACATTACAGATGGTACTCACACCTATCACTCACTGAATTTGGGTTCAGCAACCCTAATCCCAAATTGGAACTACCGAATAAATCTCATAAAGACCCCCCAATTTGTTATGGACCAAGCCAGACTCCCCTCAAAACATTTTAAGAAGGTAGCCCAGACCCTAATTTTTCTGGTTGTTTTAAGCAGGTGCAACGTGGATATTCCAGGAGGGACATATATAGCCCAACATACTCAGTTTCAAACAAAACAGAATTTATTTATACACAAACAAAAGAAAACCAAATTTAGAATAACATAACTATTTGAAAACCCAATTGATTATATCAACTTACTCATGTTATTCCACATCCTCATAAACACCCCCTTGTCAAAAAAAAAGGTAATATCAAACATAGGTTCTTACAGGAGAAATGTCAGACAGAGAGGGAGGATCAGCATGGAGCTGTTCCTTTGACCAGCAGCCTCAAAACTGATTGCTTGCTAAAACCAAACCAAACCCTAAATTGGGAGAACTGGCCACTCCTCTTTCATTGTATAAACGAACACTTAAAAGCACTTAAATTTTCTTCAAATAGATAAATCCAGATATATTGGAATCTCTGCCTTTATGATCCCTCTGAAAAAAACCAAGGACAATATACGTTTGTTAAAGGAGCACCATCATCACAATTACACCTTTTTGC